>NC_085097.1:7864913-7869913 GCF_963422355.1 Corticium candelabrum | reverse complement strand
CGTCCGTCCGTCCGTCCGTCCGTCTGTCAGTCTGTCTGTCTGTTTGTTTGCCTGTCTGTACATGTACTGCTAAGTATGGTAAAATATCTACCAAATCATATAGGAATAAATGTCATCAAAGTATTTACTCAATCATGTTGTAAAGAAAGTGTTAGATGCAATATGAATGTATATACATTTACCGGTGGGTACTTTGTTCAGTTGTTGAGTACAGCAGATGCATAAGCTGGGTAGGTACTGTCAACACTTTAGTACAACATGATTGAGTAGATACTTTGATCACGTTTATTCCCATACGATTTAGTAGATCTTGTATCATACTTAATTAGCAATACAGACAAACAAACAGACGGACAGACAGACAGACAGGCAGACAGACAGACAGACAGATACTTTATTCTCATATAGACTCTACTTGTACATTGCTAGGAATTTGTGAAAGCAAACCAGTCCTTGCAAACAGCAAAGTCATAGATTTTAACTAATGGACTTGGCCTTGAATGTCAAAATCAAATAATCTATCTAAATCACCATGATTAGGTGACAGTTTTGAAAGTTTTCTGAGGATAACTTTAGCATTGCATCTTTGTAGAATTGTAGAAAATCTTTTTCTGCAATACGACACGAACATGGACCAGGAGGTATTAAAATTGGCTTCTGGATTTACTGACTGTTGTGACAAATGCTGCAAAAAATTCTCTGCCTTTGTGCCCCACCTCCCAAAATGTTCTATCACAAGAGGAACACATCTTGATACATATCCTCCTGAAACAAGCTCTTCTGAATATTTTTCATTTCTTTTCTTCTCTTGTCGTGGCAGCAAGACCATTTTCCTTGCTAGCCCTCTTCATAATATCCTGACAGACAGACCGACAGACAGACAGACAGACAGACAGACAGACAGACAGACAGGCAAACAGACAGTAGACAATAGCACGGACAACAAAATAATTATAGTAGGGCTTTGTGCTGGCCATGCAGTCGAGAGAATGATTTTGTTGATTCGCAGACTGACTGATCTTGATTCTATGAAAGGGTGAATTATTAATTATTTGCAGTATAATAGAAATCTTGGTGACTTTTCTCAGCAACATATAGCAGAAATGTTGCTCAAGAATTGGCAACCATTTCTAGTTCCATTGATAGTAATGAGAAAGTTGACTCGATCATACTGCACGTACTGCCCCATGCTACTATTTGCCTTGTCCAAGTGACTTCCTTGAGTTGTCTACTTGTTGCCTTTGCCAGTACAGACAATTAAGTTTTGGAATACGGAATCAAGTTACTAACTAGCTCAAAAGTGTTCTAAATTTTGAATGATCTGGAAACTTGTAAAAAGAGAATGTTCTTTATGAGAGTGCAGAAGCAATGTACAGATACAGTGGTTTAAACTTTTCATCCCAATAAACAAAACCAAAACAAGCAAAAACAAAAATCGTAAGGACACATAGTTAAGTCATCAAAAAAGACAGATGTCGTCTCTCTTGGATTGTACATGTGTTAGTGAATGTCAAAATATTTCATCACTTTACAAAGAGGCATAATACAATTATTTCTTATTACCTCTAACATATATATATATATATATATACACACACAAATATTTGCTGTTCAAATACACACACACACACACACACACACACACACACACACACACACACACACACACACACACACACACACACACACACACACACACACACACACACACACACCAGTATACTAATTATATAACTGTCATTCACGTCACCAACCATATAACAATGCCATAATAATTGTATAGTTTGCAATACAATACCAGTTGGCAAAAGGCATATACAACGTATACCTATAAGTGCCAACAACGCAATGACTGATACCATCAACTTAAGTAACTGAACTTAAAGTAATTAACCTAATTTAATTAAAACCAATGCTAGCTCTAAACATACATTACCTTAATAATACTGTAGCTGTGTGACAACCAGCAGAGTCATGAATACGCCGTCGTCATCCATCTACAATGATTCTATGCATTAGTAATTATTATGTGGTTTGAATTAAATGATCTGATTTGTAATGAGTATTGAAGTGTCTATAGATTGTTTCATGTACGTGTTTATACCAACTAGATAATGCTTAATTAATAAATATTGTGTACACACACATATCGCATGCTGTCATTTTAATTGTATAGTGTTTATCTGTTAATAAATCTTTTGTAGCAGTAGTTGTGAAATAGAATGAAATTGCCTGAGTACTTTGCACTGTTCTAATTATATTGGTAATTAATTAATTGCATATTATTTAATTGGACACAGGAAATAAATTTGCGATAAATAGTACACAATTTGATGTATGCAGTGCACGCCACAATGTAAATATTGACACCAATTCAATCCAGTTAATTAATAATGTGCGTAGCAGATGCGCGCACCCAAAAATATTTCAAGAAAACTGCAAATTTTTTATTTAACCGCAAAACATATTAATTAAAAATCACTTAACCTGCCGTCCAATTTATTTGAAGTCGATTTGTGCCGAGATAGCAACGTTCAGCGGACGACACTCAAAACTGAGGCCCCCTTTCAATAAACGGTGCAGGTTACTGCTCGAAAGATGCGCAAAAAGGCAGCAGTTCGTTTATGTCAAAATCGCGGTTGTAACATATCCATTCACTACCAAGAATCGATTGGCGCGCCGGTAGCCTCGTACACCAAAGCGCATTCGCTGCAGCGGCTAAGTTCCCAAACCTCGTCCAAAAAAAAAAAATCGCCCCGGCAGGTGAGCCCAAGCAGGGTACATGTTTCTGTGTAGTCCACACAACAATCAATGACTAGCCAATTCGATATAGATTGCAGGCATTACGGTGACCGCAAACTCGTTACAACATGCCTAGTGGACATGAATGACCACAAGTAAAGCGCTGAATGTCGTTGTCAACGGACCGCTCGCCAGACCACACACCACATGAGAAAGACAGACAAATTTCATAATTTACTGTCCTCACCCCAAACAATGGAGTGGTAGCCATAGTCACTAACCACTAAGCCACAGCGTGTCTATTTTTATTGAACACAGCAAATACTTAAATATTGAACCAATTAGAACAGCAACATTGGTATACTGTTGTATTCTGTAGTCGGGTATACCTGCTGCTGCTGCTGCTGCTGTTGCTGCTGCTCACGCAGCTATATACAAGAAAACTACTACACAAAATCACAGCTATTCCATACCATTGGTCTGGCTACAGAAGTGTTACTGTAACCCTTCGCAAGTTAACAAGTAATAATGAGGCTCCAAACTGCTGTGTTAGCTGCTGCACATGTACTGGCACTTAATTGCAACCAAGCACGCACAAACAGCTGTAATATATAGTTTGGGCTAAGTAGTACAGTCACAACACTACAGGTCACACCCAATAACACAAATTCAAATGTTAAAGCATATTAGGGTAATCTATTCAATAGATGCATTGTTTACTATTACACACACATACAGTGATGTACTCACCTAATGATGTTCATCCAGTCAATGATGCAATAAATGAGAGCAAGAGAAACATGAGAAACAGTGTCAGACAACAAAACACCAACACTCAACTGTCACACACTCACCCTTCTCTGTGATATAAGAGAAAAGACACTAGTTAGTTAAACAGTCACTCTCATGTCACACTACACTAACACACAACACACATCACCAATTCCTCTACTATCCTCATGCACTTACCAATTCATCACATTTCACAATAATTACTTGTTGGAATAAATTGTATTAAGATAAACAAAACACATTGATATCTATTAGTTAAACATGCCAACTTCTCCACACCCTTAATTAACAATCTCATTTCTTGCAAGCCACATTTGTAATGCAGTAACCACCAAGACCTTAATTAGTCATTGCATCTATAGTTGTTTTGAAACACTGAAATTCAAAACAACAAAAGAGCAAAAAGGTATGCAAACACATTTACAGGCATGCTCATGCACGAGCGCGTGCACACACACACACACACACACACACACACACACACACACACACACCAGCTCTCAACTAGCCTCGGTTCCAGGCGCTTTCCCGTACGTACTGCACGTGACAGGTATATGGGGTCCCGCTCGCTCCTCCTACTTTTGACCCCATATACCTGCCACGTGCAGTACATACGGGAAAGCGTCTGGAACCGAAGCTAGCTCTGAACAGCACACCCAGTACATATCAATGACAACCAGGAAAGCACCAATCCTCATTGCCAACGGTCCCTAGGCTCAAGTGTCCAGCCGCTCATCTTCCCCTCCCCCGCAGTGGAGAAAGACCGGCTGAAGACATTCGCCACTCAAACAAACCACCGACTCTCTTTCCTCCAATCACAGTGCCGTTCAATGTTTGTGCATCCTCCATAGGGATGCACGTCGCTATTGGCTCTTTGCTAATGTAATTTGTTCTGACGCAAGTATGTGTAGTCTCGACATGTGCCATCCAAGTCTACGAACAACATGTCGACTCTTTCTAGCTCTTCTCGTTGTCTGTCTCTCGTTCTAAGATCGCTAGACTCAAAGTTTACCACAGGGGCCAACCAATGGTCGAACGCAATGTACGCAAATCATAGCTATGCACGTGGCCTGCGTTGGGTGCAAATACCACACTTTGCAGATGATCTACTTGTTCAATGCATGCAACGTACGACACCGTGAGGGACTAGAAGTTGCTTTGCATGTGCTGCCTAGTCCTCCAAGTACGAAAAGGAAGACAAAGACAAGACGACATGCAGCTGTAGCTCACACGCTAACCAAATGTGATATCAGACGGTAAAAGCAATCGACTACTCAGTTACAAAGCTACTAATGTAGAGAGCCAATAGCGACGGGCATTGCTATCAGCAGTTATCGTAAATACACGTGCATGCACAAACACTAACCAAACGTGTAAAATCCTGATTGGAGGATAGAGAGGCAGCGGTTTCCTTTGAGTGGCCAATGTCTCCAGCTGGTCTTTCTCCGCCACGAGGGAGATGACTG
>NC_085097.1:7827413-7849913 GCF_963422355.1 Corticium candelabrum | reverse complement strand
AGACAGGGCCTCCAAGCGCTATGTGGAGTCTTGGGGCCAGTGCTACAATCCACCTGGAGCTTGGCCAGAGTCATCCAGGGGCACTCACAATGGCGCAGCTCTGGGACTGGACACCAAGGCCCACACGTACCCATCAGCTGCATGATGTTGCTGCCAAGCCAGCGGTCTTGTCCACCCCAGTCAATGACCAGGTACTCATTTATACTCCTGAGTCAAGAGAAGCAAGTGTCGGTGAGTTTCTTGCTCAAGGAAACTGCAACAGTATCGCCTCCACCAGGATCGAACCTTCAACCCTCGTCACGAAATACAAGATCCCGGATGTCATCACCAACGCTCTACCATCTGCTCTACCATCTGCTCCACCGTGCCACACACACACACAACACACACACACACACACACACACACACACACACACACACACACACACACCATGCATTCCATGAAAAACATATAGTTATGGCTGAGAAAGATGGCGTATCTACCCTTTGTGATTTGTCCCATGGAGGTACTATGGGCTATTACATGTACACTTACACACCAGAATTCATGGGCAACAATAGAAACAGGTAATGTATGTTATATATTAATTGTTTTATGTACCGTCATCACCCTCTAAGTAGGGTAAGTGGGGTCTTTACCCTCAACTGGTGCCCACCAACCCGGCACATAAGTCTAGTAACTGGCTTATCGATATTGATTGCGTGCGTTACAATCGATGGATTTCGCCAGCTCTGAACAGCACACCCAGTAGATATCAATGACAACCAGGGAAGCACTTATCCTCATTGCCAACGCTCCCAACGCCACATCACAGAAACTCCCCATCGACGGAAACAAGGCCACTCTCACAGATATAGCCAAATAGATAGCGAGAAATAACTAACAGACTCGTTTCATTATATTGCTGTCGCCATCCGAGATTGAACCCAGGCCATCATGGTCAGACAACCAAAACTATAACACTTGCCTACAGTTATATGTGTCCTTTTGCCCCTCCATGATGGACGAGTGGGCATCTGTAATATATAGTTTGGGCTAAGTAGTACAGCCCCAACACTACAGGTCACACCCAATAACACAAATTCAAATGTTAAGCATTTTAGGGCTAATTCATTCAATAGATGCATTGTTTACTATTACACACACATACAGTCATGTACTCACCTAATGATGTTCATCCAGTCAATGATGCAATAAATGAGAGCAAGAGAAACATGAGAAACAGTGTGAGACAACACAACACCAACACTCAACTGTCACACACTCACCAGTAGCTGTGATATAAGAGAAAAGACACTAGTTAGTTAAACAGTCACTCTCATGTCACACTACACTAACACACAAGACACATCACCAATTCCTCTACTATCCTCATGCACTTACCAATTCACCACATTTCACAATAAATGCCCTCTTGCACTAGGCAAGTGGGGTCTTTACCCCATCAGGGCACCCACCAACTCGGCAGGTGAGCCCAGCAGGGTACATGTTTCTGTGTAGTCCAAATGGCTATCAAGGACTAGACAATTCAATATAGATTGCAGGCATTACAATGACCACGAACTCAGACAGCACACCTAGTGGATATCAATGACCACAAGGAAAGTGCTGAACGTCAACGGACCGTTCGCCAGACCACAGACCACACAAGAAAGAAAGACAGAAAAGTTCATAATTTACTGTCCTCACTCCAAACAATGGAGTGGTAGCCATAGTCGCTAACCACTAAGCCACGATGTGTCTATGTTTATTGAACACAGCAAATACTTAAATACTGAACCAATTAGAACAGCAACATTGGTATACTGTTGTATTCTGTAGTTGGATATACCTGCTGCTGCTGCTGCTCATGCAGCTATATACAAGAAAACTACTACACAAAATCACAGCTATTCCATAGCACTTACAAGCATGCAAAGACATCATCACATAGACTGGCATGCTAATTAACACCAGCCATTACAATAAGTGCATGCACTGCATTCCAATTTCCTATCCATTGGTCTGGCTACAGAAGAGTTACTGTAACCCTTCTCAAGTTAACAAGTAATAATGAGGCTCCAAACTGCTGTGTTAGCTGCTGTAAATGTACTGGCACTAATTACAAGCAAGCACGCACAAGCATCTGCAATATGTAGTTCGGGCTAAGTAGTACAGCCCCGACACTACAGGTCACACCCAATAACACAAATTCAAATGTTAAGCATTTTAGGGCTAATTCATTCAATAGATGCATTGTTTACTATTACACACACATACAGTCATGTACTCACCTAATGATGTTCATCCAGTCAATGATGGAATAAATGAGAGCAAGAGAAACATGAGAAACAGTGTGAGACAACACAACACCAACACTCAACTGTCACACACTCACCTCCAACTGTGATATAAGAGAAAAGACACTAGTTAGTTAAACAGTCACTCTCATGTCACACTACACTAACACACAAGACACATCACCAATTCTTCTACTATCCTCATGCACTTACCAATTCATCACATTTCACAATAATTACACGAGACCGGGCTACAGGTATAGTAGTCAGCCGACGTAGAACGACCGTAGGACCATATTTATACTCGATTAGCGCAGATGCAAATGAAGCTATTTAGTCCAATAGACGAACGTGATGTCATCATAAGGCTCCACATGTCTTTGTTTGATAGCTGTGCTACAACAATTCAGCCATCGGGCGTCCGTCCTGTACATGGTGTTTAGTCCTTTGCTTTACATAAGAGTTTAGCACATAGAAACAACGCCTAGTGTCTCCATTTGCACATGCACCAACAACCAGGCGTCTAGAGAGTGATGTTACTGGATTCAGGTGCCATGCGGTACGTGTAGCTGTACCTGACTTGTAACATTTTGCTTGTTCCACAGTGTTTCTGCATAGCGGTTCTGCAGTCTGAAAGCTTGAATTTTTGGTATTCATGGCTGACCACCTGTGGTGTTGTTGCAAAATCACTATAGTGCCGTCTTCAACACAAATTTGGTGATAAACGGGAATTTGCGAAGGGGAACGTAAATTGTCCACTACAGCACGTCTGTTTGTCGGACAAAGTGACTGACCTGTAAGTACACAAGTCTGGAGACACGACTTTGCATCTTTGCTTAGCTAGAAGAATGCATTGGAAACCTTAGCTGAGATGAGCAGATTAAGTTAAAACCTAAGTGTGCTAAAGCTTATCACGTGATGAGATATGTGATTACATAAACTGACCGAGGGTTTAGCACTGTAATGTGCTTCTCTATTCATTACTTGTTGTAATAAATTGTATTAAGATAAACAAAACACATTGATATCTATTAGTTAAACATGCCAACTTCTCCACACCCTTAATTAACAATCTCATTTCTTGTAAACCACACTTGTAATGCAGTAACCACCAAAAACTATAATTAGTACAGCCCTGACACTACAGGTCACACCCAATAACCCAAATTCAAATGTTAAGCATTTTAGGGCTAATTCATTCAATAGATGCATTGTTTACTATTACACACACATACAGTGATGTACTCACCTAATGATGTTCATCCAGTGAATGATGGAATAAATGAGAGCAAGAGAAACATGAGAAACAGTGTGAGACAACACAACACCAACACTCAACTGTCACACACTCACCTCTTCCTGTGATATAAGAGAAAAGACACTAGTTAGTTAAACAGTCACTCTCATGTCACACTACACTAACACACAAGACACATCACCAATTCCTCTATTATCTTCATGCACTTACCAATTCATCACATTTCACAATAATTACTTGTTGGAATAAATTGTACAAAAACTTTGACCTAAAATCCTGTCTCTAGATCTCACCATTTAGTTTCACATAGCTATGGGCACAACGCGTAACTAAAATTTACAAGTACTGTACTCACTAGCCTGAATAGTTACATGTACATGTAGATCTAGAAAAGCAGTAGCAGTCGTAGATTGTAAGAAATGCGTTTTGCCACTAAAAAGCGAATCTGTGCATGAGTAAGCAGTAGACGTTAGTATTTGCACGTTACTCGGTCGCCGCCTTGAGCCATTCTCAATCTTCTGAACTCTTCAAGTGGAGACACGTCAGTTTCACCTATTTACGCATGTGCAAAAGAAATTCACGAGGAAATATGATTCAAGTGGAGCAACCTTAACGCGCGGTAACGGCATAACCTACGAGTGTCATATGGAAGTTCTCGTTAGGTGCGTTTGGTTAAGGTTATTGACTTAGGGTTAGGGTTAGAATAAGGGAGGTATACAATCAGCCATCCAATCGAACGTCAGATTATAAACAAACATAATTTAGACTATCATTTCAGATCACAAACTGTAAAGCCCTACTTCCTGGAATTAAGGAACACAAAGTAGATGAATTGAAATGAATGAAACAGTCATCACCATCACACAACTAGTTCACAACAAACAACTGAATGATACACAATTCTGTTTCTGATTATTTGTAGTATACATCCATGTATTGAACATGATAACCTCACTGAGATACATACCCAACAAATAGCACACGACAGCCACTCACTCACACTAACACATACTAATCTGGATGCACAAATTTCTATTCATTACATCTAGAGTTCACTTTGAGTCGGCAAATCCGACTCTCTTGTTGTCAAGATCAAATATCGTGTAGTACTGGCTAATGAAGACATCACCCAAAATCCACAGTTCTCCTGCTGGAAGATCCATTCCTTGGAATCCACTTAGACACAGAGTAGCATCCTTTGATTTTATCTAACACACATCAGTCACATGTAGTAAATGTAACAGCAGTTTTAGTTTACAATAGGAACTTAGGCAAACAAAGACATTGTTGACTTAGAAAGGAAGGAAGAACACACACACACACACACACACACACACACACACACACACACACACACACACACACACACACACACACACACACACACACACACACACACACACACACACACACACACACACACACACACACACACACACACACACACACACACACACACACACACACACACACACACACACACACACACACACACACACACACACACACACACACACACACACACACACACACACACACACACACACACACACACACACACACACACACACACACATGCACACACACAAGCACAAACACACACACACACACACACACACACACACACACACACACACACACACACACACACACACACACACACACACACACACACACACACACACACACACACACACACACACACACACACACACACACACACACACACACACACACACACACACACACACACACACACACACACACACACACACACACACACACACACACACACACACACACACACACACACACACACACACACACACACACACACACACACACACACACACACACACACACACACACACACACACACACACACACACACACACACACACACACACACACACACACACACACACACACACACACACACACACACACACACACACACACACACACACACACACACACACACACACACACACACACACACACACAAACACACACACAAACACACACACAAAATCCTTTATTTATTCAATTAATTAAAGAACAAACACACACAAATTCATCTAAAACCAAACCTACAACATACATAGATATACATACAGACAGGCATACCCAATGACACATACATGCCCTGTTCTACACCTTGACAGTCCTGTACTTAGTAATCACCTTCAGTATATACTGTTTGCCAGTGAGACTAAATCCCCTGCCTGCAATAGTAAACGTGACGTTTGGCAGAGAGTCAATAGCATTGCAGTCAACAGTATACTAAAAGACATACAACCACATCACACAACAATCCTACAATGAAACAAGAATCACTTCACTTGTCCGCCAATATTCTCGGCTCCTATGTACTGTTGCAAAACGTTGATCTGTGATGTCGGACCAACAATAAGAGACGTCCCAGTGTCAGCAATAGCTTGGCAGCTGCTACCACAGAATTCTCCTTTTCCACCAACAGCAATCCTGACACAAGAAAGTCACTTGTAAGTTGAAGAACAAATATGATAGAGTGCACTACTAATATTAATTGTGATTAAGAGAAAAATATTGGAAAAACCATAAACTATTACAAGTAGACATGTTGACAAAAGCATACGATATGTCAACTCATCGTACAACCAACAACCACCTCCATTTGCAATACATAACTGTAATTACAATTGCTAGATGATCATCCCGTTCTTAGACTGATAAAGATTATTGCTGTATGTTCTCTCTGTCGGTTACGTATCTAACATCATAACAACACCCTGATATTGAGCAAACATTTCCAAATATATTCAACGTCTGCATGTTTGCAATTTATGTAAACATCCACCTACGGACCATTCCCCCCTACGTAACGATGCTATCAGGCCTTAACCCAGTTCTTGGTCAGGTATTCAATGCTGCCAATTTAGGCAGCAAATTGCTTCAGAGTCGACTCTCAAAAAGATCCAAGAGTTGCCAAATGGACTAAAACATGACTGCAACAGAAATTAAGGTGTCAAACGTGTCTGATTTTAATCAATCCCTTTGCGTAATCATGACACACACACACACACACACACAGAGTCAACATCTAAGTAAGCCAGTTACGTACCACTGTAAGCATCACACTATTCACTCAACCTAACTGTATTACCACTGTGAGATACTCACTTGTCAAGTGTAAACTGCCAATATCCCTCCTTTGTAACATTCGCATACGTGATGTTTCCAGTATAGTGCCTTGGGTCTTCTCCTCCCAGATCCAGCTCCCCACCCAACTTGCCATTCGGATTACTAACAAATTTAAAACATAAATTACAATCAAACTACCAATCAACAATCAGTGCGTACATACTTGTCAAGATAGAAAGCGAATACACCTTTTCCAATGAGCTTCTGTCTGACCATTTCATAAAAAGGTGGTAAAACGTGATCGACTGCAATCGTGACAAACGCCAGTCCAAGAATTCCATCAAACTTTGCTACTACAAATGACTCTCCGGGTTCTTGAGTTGCCTCAGCAAAAGTGCAACCGTTGACCGTCACATTCCCAATCTAGAATTTGATACCAAACAGTAAACATCACGACGACATTTCAATACATCGTATCCCGTCATTCTACTGATTGTTTCTTGACTCTATCATTTACATCACAATTTAAATATTAGTATCCATGTATACCTACATACCTTCACACTGTCAGTACTAAGAAATCCAGTCATGCTGCCACTCCCGTATTTAATTCCAAACTCGGTTCCATTTTTCTTGTACGTACTTGACTTGCTGTGATCATATTTGTTATGAAGCTCTTCACATAATTTTAATATAAAAAATACAAATCTGATGTTGTGATGTTGTGATTCTTACGGCAAGCAATATCACTGGATTTACAAGTCGACGATGGAACCCACAGGTTGGATGATCCTGTGTCAAACACAACCTGAAATGACTGTGGTGGAGTTCCAATACTAATGGGACCATAGTATTGTATCTGCAGCAATGACAACAAATAAGATTAGATAAAACGACTAAAACCCACATAACTCTAAGATCATCATTCAATGCACGAAACATGCAGCAACATCATCCAATCTGATGCATTAATTAATTCATTAATTAGCGATGCAAAGGATGACTCTCGACATAACGATTAACCAATCAACTGGTTTGTAGTAGTTATTTCACTTCATGCAGTACGGCAAGTGCATTGGAGTCTCAGCTCTCATGCACCCCAACCAATTGATCACGTGCAGATGCAACTGCAAGCGCAACCGGACCTCTGAAATCCAAAGAATAGCGCCAGCCGTCTTGTTACGCGTTAATTAGATTAATTACAACAGCTAAATTTCAAGATGCAGTTTAGTTAGCTACCGGCTGCTCTTACATCATCATAGTTGTGAAGCAGCAGGTCGTCGTTTCCATGTTTGCTTGCATTCACGCTCTCGTCACGTGCGCCATAGCGAGCACGCAAAAAAGCCTCGAAATCTTTCATATCCGCGAGAGTGCGGCGTGGAGATTTCATGCGATAGAGAGGAACGCTAGACAGGCGACACACAAACGTGAGAAAAAACGGACCGGGGAGACATTGTGGCTTACTGGGTTAGTGAGCTGCAGAGAGTGAACAGAGCGATTAGAATCGGCACCGCTTGAGACATTTTGAGGAGACTTATGACTCGTTGTGGCGTAGAAGACGAGCACGTGGATAATGAGAACACCGGATGTGGACGCGTTAGTCACGTGGTGATAAGCTTGTGACTAAAGCGGTTTTACGTAAACCGCATGCGCAGGCCTAACTCAACCAAAAAAGGTTCCTTGTGTGTGAGAGCGCGTTCGCACGCCTACTGTAGAAAACCACAACCGTCTAAACCGTCATCTGGATAGTAAAACCGAATGTTTCTGCTTCCATTGAATACTTGTACTACAATATTACAAACGTTTGGCTACGCAAGACTGGAACATTTGTTTCTAATATATCTAGTATTTCTCCTAAAACAAATTTACCGGTTTCCAGTTGTCGAAGAGGTTGCTATGTAGAACTAAGCTTAGCGCGCGCTAGAAAATTTAGAAGTGTTCATGTACCCAGAACTAAACACTGTCTAACAGAAACAGTAAATTTATGATTATAATTTGTTTATCATACTTAGCTTACATTTTACTTACTTAAGTAATTAATTAATTAATTAATTACATATATGTGATTTAGCATGCACCCAGTGCTAACGAAACAGGCAAAACGTGTTACGTCTGAACTTGATGCCAATTCATCAACATACGGACCAGTCACTGAGACTCCAAGAAAACCATGATTCATAACGTAACGCACGTTACCTTATACGGGGTAGCATGCTATTCTTCGCTACAACACACCTCTAGCTATACATTGGTTGATCAGCTTTACACGAGAATGGGTTAGTGAATTGTCACTTTACATCTTATCATTAATAACGTTTTATGTTGGCCAAGGTAAATTTGTCTGTATTGCTTGTGTTAGGAGGAGTGTTTTCAAGGCTTTTTGAGGCATTATGGGGTCCCAAGGAATATCGGATACTGATCTTGGGTTTAGACGGTGCAGGAAAAACAACTATTCTCTATAGGTGAGAACTCGAGTAAATGACGTCATTTCCGGTTGGATGATACATTGATGCATTTGAAGGTTGCAAGTTGGTGAAGTAGTAACTACGATTCCAAGTCAGTTGTGGCTTTGTTGGCGACTGCATGGCAATAAACATGCTCTTGTTTAGCTATCGGTTTCAATGTGGAGTCGGTGACCTACAAAAATTTGAAATTTCAAGGTTTTTTGTCTCTCAACTGTAGATGTGATTAAACGCTCATTTTGTATTTATTTTTACATCAGTTTGGGATCTTGGTGGACAAACAAGCATTCGGTTAGATTGTGATTGATATCAATGTTGATGTATTGAATTGTTGGAATTTTTGTTTAGTCCGTACTGGAGATGTTACTATGCCAACACTGATTGTGTGATTTATGTTGTTGATTGCGTGGATCGGGAGAGACTAGGTATAGCAAAGTCAGAGTTGGTCGCAATGCTGGAAGAAGAGGAGTTGAAGAGTTCGCTTTTACTTGTATTTGCCAACAAACAGGTGTCCATGTTGTGTTGTTTAATTGTTTGCATGTTTGACTGTCTGTCTGTCTTGCTGTCTGTCTGTTTGTCTGTCTGTCAGTTTGTCTGTCTGTCAGTTTGTCTGTCTGTCAGTTTGTCTGTCTGTTGGTTTGTCTGTTTGTCTGTCTGTCTGTTTGGTGGTGTCTGTCTGTATGGTGTCTGTCTGTATGGTGTCTGTCTGTCTTGTGCTTGTCTATCTGTCTGTGTGGTATCTGTCTATCTGTCTGTCTGGTGTCTGTCTGTCTGTATGGTGTCAATCTGTCTGTCTGTCTGTTTGTCTGTGTGCCTGGTGTCTGTCTGTCTGTCTGTCTGGTGTCTGTCTGTCTGTCTGTCTGTCTGGTGTCAATCTGTCTGTCTGATGTCAGTCTGTCTATCTGTTTGTCTGTGTGCCTGGTGTCTGTCTGTCTGTCTGTCTGTCTGTCTGTCGGTCTAGTGTTTGTCTGTCTGTTTGTCTGGTGTTTGTCTGTCTGTCTATCTGTCTGGTATCCGTGGTAGTATATTTTCAAACATGAACTATGGTACAATAGCAAATAAAGGCTAATTACGAGTCCATACAGATTTCAAGTTCTATAAGATTATAAGGACATAAAGTCCTTGTTATCTGTCTGTCTGTCTGTCTGTCTGTTTGTCTGTCTGTCTGTTTGTCTGTCTGTCTGTTTGGTGTCTGTCTGCCTGTCTGTTTTTTTGTCTGTCTGTCTGTCTGTTTGTCTGTCTGTCTGTCTGTCTGCCTGTCTGTTTGTCTGTTTGTCTGTCTGGTGTCAGTATGTCTGCCTGGTGTCAGTCTGTCTGTCTGGTGTCTGTCCAGTGTGGAAAGTAATGGTAGGACATAGGCAGTGTCCCACCGAATGTGTTGTTTGTCCGACGAAATACTGCACCAGTGTTGGGACGTGTTTGGACAAAATATCCACCCGAACGCATATGTGATAGTGTAAACCTTGTCTCTTAGCACGTGATGGCCTTTCCAATGGTGTAACTGTTAATTTCATGAAGTTGGGTGCCTCCTAGCATGCGTATTCCAGAGATAACCTCAGCTGCCTTTAACATCATTTCTCCCTTGAAAGGTGGCTATTAAAAATTACATAAAAAATGGCTGCAGTAGGGGAGCCACTTAGTTATACATGTAACACCAAGATTGTCCTACCTAGGCTCAGTCTGTCCGACCCAAAATAATTCCCTATTTTCCACACTGCTGTCTGTCTGTTTGTTTGTCTGCAGCAAAAATTCACACCAGTTGCTTCTAGCTGTTACAAATGTCTTGAATCACTTTGTGTTGCTCTTTTGCTATCTGGTATGTGCAAGAGGTACAAGAATGACTTTGAAGATCATTTGCTATTTGACTAGTTTTAGCTTAATTCAGTTACATGCTGTTATATTTATATGCTTTAATTAGTATAGCTTAGACAATATCTGGTGGTTGCGCTGCAGTTATGGTAGATTGTATTGGCAAAGGTCAAGGGTGTGCCTTTGAGTGAGGGTAAACAAACCAACTGTCTGTCTGTATGTTTGTTTGTCTAATTGTTTGTATGTCATTTGTTTGTCTATGCGTTTTGTGCACCACCACATACTCTGTCAATATTTTTGCAATCTAATTGTTTATTAAATTCTATTTTGGGATTAGTTGTTTCAGTTGTATTGAATGCTTCTGATTAGGATATGGATGGCGCAATGTCTCCTGCAGAAGTGTCAGCCGCTCTTGGTTTATCAGCGCTAAAGAGCAGAACTTGGCAAATATTTAAAACATCGGCACTGAAAGGAGAAGGACTGGATGAAGCAATGGAATGGTATGAACAACGTAACACAACTGGGTTAATTAAAATTTGAGATCTGGATTGACTGAGCACTGGATGGGTAGATAGTTGGACTAACTAGCCACTACGGTACTTTAGTAGTAAACACTGAAATATCTCAACACATTGACAAGACGTGTAGGCCTACACACCTGCAATGACAATAATGTTGGCATATAAAGTAATACTCAAGCGTCGTTATTTGAGTGAGATATTTGGTACATTTATGTAGCACTTGTTGCCTACATTGTTCTTGCCTCTGAGTAGGCACTACATTGAGCTAGGCCAAAGTGCCTAATCGCATACTGACTCTACAACAGCATTACAATTTAGACTTGTTTAACGTTCTAAAAGTATAGCTGTTTTTGTCATTGCTGGAGCATCAGCTTTTGTGGCTCACGTGATGACACGTAATGTAAATTGTGTTTTATGACCATCATGTACCAGCAGAAGCAGATTTGAATTGGTCCAGCCTAACGCATGTTAAAGGACATGGTTGATCACGTGATTTAAAGGGTGCGTGTGTGTGTGTGTGTGTGTGTGTGTGTGTGTGTGTGTGTGCGTGTGTGTGTGTGTGTGTGTGCGTGTGTGTGCGCGCACGCGCGCAGTTGGCTCAAACCAATGGTATCCTTCTGCAGGCGAACAATAATTACAACAAAACAATTAATTACAACAACATTAATACAACAGGAAATGAAGAAAAGGTGTCTGGCTATACAAGGTCACACAGTAAGACACAAAGATCTCGAAGAAATTAATTATTAAGTTAATTATTTAGAGCCTGTACCCGAAGTTCTAGACAATCGCTTTCTGGCAAACATACTAATTTCAAAAATGGGTACGGTTATGGCTGTCGCTATCAGCCAGCTCTGTGCTCACACTACAGCATAACACTACAAGAGACGAAGTTTGCAGAGATTGTTGTGTTTGTGTCATTATCAGAATAGCTTTACATTTGAACAGCTGCCTAGCCTAGGTAATTGACAAATTGCTAATGTTATATGTTGTGTCATTTACAGTGTTGGACTGGTAGTTTATTAGAATGGAGTAGTGTGCAGGCTGGGGTGCCCATCTGGCGCTGTGGTGCTGCATGTAGCGCCAAGAGCAGCGACAAGATTGTAGTAATGCTTTGGCACGCCCTTGACCGGTTATCATGCTCAGTCTATAGGTATATGTGATATGTGTCAAAGCGAAGAAAGATTGACTCCTACTGGCCAAGGTCTGCTGGTCTTGAGATGCAGACAGCGGTTGTCACACATACTTTACATACGTTACCAGTCATACCTAATACATACGTTACCAGTATGCCTGGGAGTGTGCCATTGAGTGAAGTATGTGCAGCGCCAAGTACATTTTGGCGCTGAAAATGCAGCGCCAATAATTTCAAACTTGGGCATTCCTGACAGGTATTATTGTATTGACAGACTGACAGACAGATGAATATGCAAGCAGACAGATGACAGGATAAGATGACAGGAAGCTAGAGAGACAGACTGACTATCCACTAGACAGAGTGAACTGAAATTTTTGTTTGTGTTTTGTCTCGCAGGTTGGTGAATGCACTCAAAACGAAGTAGTTGTTAGTTTTGTGAAATAGTAAGCTGATGTTATCAATACACTTGTCAGATTTGACTGTAAGAACTGCAGTGATGAGACATCTCTCTAGATCTTTCTGTTTAATAAAATCAGCCATTGTATATTTCTTTCTTCTAAGTTTGCAGTACTGCAACGCATGGGTACAAATTGCTTGTTATCAGTTTCTGTTTGTAAGAGTAAGACAAACCATTTCACAAATCGATCGGTAACATCGAACAGTGACAGACGTCGATGATTGACATCAAACACCGTTGGTTGACATCAATGGTGCAATGAAAAATCGATTTTGTCCACATTGGTGCTCCATAATTTTCGGTGTGTGCATACCAAACTTTAATATTGAGTCAATGATCGTAGACAAAATTGGTATTTTCAGTGCTTGATTAATGCTTGGTCCATGTATTGAGCATAGAGCGTCTCTTCTGTATATTCATCAACTTGTTTGGTTACGTTCATCAAACTTTGGAATTCGGTACCCCTGTCTCTTGAAGTTTTATAGTCAGACACTTTCAATATCCCATTCTTCTGTCATCTTAATTGAAACAAAGGCTGTAACTGGAAACTGTTTGCCATATTTCTGGTAACTTTTTTGTAAATTTTGTAGTCACAAAATCCTACAGTTTGTAGGTAAATTTTGACGCACCCTATATACCTCTACACTGGTGTATGTTTTGTCAGAACAGACAAACAGACAGACAGACAGACAGACAGACAGACAGACAACTAAGTAAAAACATTGACCCTGGTAACAGTGACCAAGATTTCAAGTGCTACTGGAGAAGAAGATTCACTGTAGCTCTCCAAAGGTGCAACGCAAAGGTTCTCATCCAGAAGATGAACCGCTCACGAAGCAAAGAAAATGACATTAGTGACATACATAGTGTCCAATTGCATGCAACCTTAGTTGATAATTTTTTAGAGACCCGTGTGAATCTAATTGATATGTAACGGACTTTCCTATCTATAGCTTGTAATAGTTCATATGTATGAAATATAAAGATTTGACAGACAGACAGACAGACAGACAGAGACAAACAGACAGTCACAAGCTGACTCGTGTCTTACCTGAAGAAGTAGATGAGAACATAGACTATCAAAGTAGTTTGCATTAAGCTAAAGTTGAACTCAGTAGCTTGTTTGCATTTAGTGTCAAGAATGTAACGTAGTGTTTGTGTTTCAATAAATGAGATAGCCAGACAGAGACAGACAGATAGACAGACAAGCAGACAGATGGGGTGTAGATAGCCTTAAATCTATACAAGGTCTCTCGAGATTTTCTGTCGATGAGTCAGGAAGGCCAATCCCTAGTGAATTTTTGGACCACATGAGAAACGGTTCTTTAGATCAGCTCCAGAAATGCAATGGCAACACCATCATGAAGAAGGCCTCCTCACTGTCAAGTGAATTAAGAAGAAGGCCTCGATAAAATGGACCAGATGTTTGATGAGAGACTGCTAGTATGGGTCCTTTGAAGACCAGACTATCTTTTAGGTTTTTATGTAGTAAAATCTTTTACTGTAGTCATTATTCTTAGCTTGTTGATGATGTTTCTTGTAGTAATCAATTTAAAAAAATATACTACCATTGACAGACAGACAAACAGACACACAGACAGTCCAGTATAGTGATGGCTCAGTTGGTGCCATTAGTGACTCTGTTAGCTTATTGTCAACTGTTTGACTCTTATAGTTAGGGGCCTTGGGTTCCAGGTGTCTTAGAAGTTGCTGATTTTAGCGTATTGTAATAATGTCTTGTATATAAATATTATGTATTCACAGACATACAGACAGACAGACAGATTGTTATATTTGAACTCTTACTCTACCAATAACAATCGCTAACTTTACGTATGCAGAACAATAACAGTCAATGAACAAAATGTTGAACATCTTTATCATACAGAAAATCATCAAAATTGCACTTAGACAACTTTTTAAAAATCACACGAGAGTTGCAAGACTGTACAACTACAGACAGTTGCTTTCTCCATCTATCTCTAAAGTCTGTTTTGCTGCGTTTTCCATTTGCATCTTTTGAAATTTTGGAGATCTTATCGAGATAGTCTTCAGCCATAGGGCCCCAAAAGCCAAAGTGTTCAAAAACCAGTGGAATACATGTTGTATCAGATCCTGCTATAGACTGCTGTTGACCATATTTTGTCATTTTGCGTTTTTCTCTCAACTCAGCTGCATAACCTGATATTTTGGCAGCTGATTGTATGGTGACACAAGAATGTGGATGAGCAAGTGAAATGTCCAGGTCTTTTGACAGACAGACAGACAGACAGACAGACAGACAGACCCCGGATATTGATGGTGGCGGCTGAACTTTCCTGACTGTCAGCCCAACGCTCTCCCTCTTTCTATCTTTTGATATGTCTCAGCTAGAGAGCTGTCCCTATGAGTCTTGTCATGTTTCTGGCACTCTTCAGAGAGTTCTCGGTCATACTCGTCACGCTCATGACCCAAATCTTCTACCAGGCGACTTCATCTCTTGTCATAGCTTACAGCGTTGCCCCCACTGCTCCAAATGGTTTCTAAAGCTTGGGCAACACATGTCTCAATGTAGGAAGCGGCAGAGTTTTCCCGTAAGTGGCCAACGGTCATCCGCACCAGCAGACACAAGTGCGCCATCACCACCGTCACCTTCGTTGAGGAATGCATCCTCCACAGTCGTGCCAACTATGGTATCTGAGCCTCAAGATCTTTCTCAACCTACGAGTAGTATCAGTGCACTCAACCCGGAATCAACCGCTTGGCGTTTCATTCGGGACCTCCCAGTGCAGTCAATCTTAGAAGCCACGCCCCCTCGCGTTGTCCAAACGATCAATTCCTCCGTCAAGGCTCGTTTCCAGGACTGTTGTGCTATTGCCCTAAAGAAAATCCAAGATAACCCAGATGACGTTTCGGCATGGAAGCTTCTCTTTCTCATCCCTCGCATGCTTCTCCGACCTATGGTGAGAGGTGGCAAGAACGGCCTTCGAGATGTAAAGTTAGCGTATGAGAAATTTTTGAGCTGGCAATGGGAGGACCTTGTCAAACTGCAAGGCTTGCCGACCAAACGAGCTTCGTATGGAAGTGAGGAAGCCAGGATAGCAGCGGCACTAAGATTAGTGAGATGTGGTGAGTTGTCACGTGCGTCTAAGGTCCTCACTAGCACCGGATTGGCTGAATCGTCAGCGGAGACAACCGCAAAATTGGCACTAAAACATCCAAGGAGGTCAACAACAATAATAAGGGAGGCTACACCTCACCACGAGTCCATCAATTTAACTAGATCTATTCTCTTTGATGTTATCAGACGATCACCGCGTGGATCTGGAACAGGCCCGTCAGGTTGGCGCTTTGAGCATTTGAAAGTGCTAATTGAAAATGATTTCACTGCTGATTGCCTCTTCTCTGCCTGCACTGCCATCGCTCATGGGATACTTCCTGAAATAGCTACCAAGCTGTTGTCTTCTTCCCGGTTAATTGCTATCCCTAAGCCAAATGGCGATGTGAGACCCATTGCTATCGGAGAATGCATTCGCCGAGTAACCTCGAGAGCCATCTGTGTGCAAATGAAAAACAGTTTTGCCAGCTTCTTCTGCCCTATCCAGCATGGAGTTTCCACAGAGAATGGTTCAGAGTTAATTATTCACCATATTGAGCTGATGCTGGAACACAACCCTGATTGGATTGTACTGAAGTCCGATGTAAAGAATGCATTCAACTCTATCAACAGACATCACCTGCTCAACGAGCTACGCCAGTCCTTCCCTGAGCTATACAATTACGCATCACAGATGTATGGTGGATTCAACTCACTAGTCTTCATGGAGGGTGGTACAGCAGTCGCTATTTCATCGGAAGAAGGCATCCACCAAGGCGACCCTCTTGGTCCAGCCTTGTTTGCCACAGCAATTCATCCAATTCTGAGGGATCTCCAGGAAAGATTTCAAGAAATTCATATCCTAGCTTACCTTGACGACGTGTTTCTATTGGGTCATCCGGACAAAACCTTGGAAGCTTTCCAGAATCTAAAGGATATGTTCCTTTCTGGCAGTTTATCCGTCTCAGACTCCAAATGCGAGATCTTCAGTCCTTCAGGTACCATCAATACCGCTAATACTTACGTTCAAGTAACATCTGAGGGCTCAATGTTCCTCGGAACTCCCATCGGTTCTACTGCTTTTGTTGAGTTTTCTTGCTCTCAGATCGTTCAGTCAGGGTCTTCTTTGTGTGACTATCTTCCAAAATTAAATGACCCTCAAAGTGCTCTCCTGCTCCTTCGTCATTGTCGCGTGCCGAAGCTAGACCATCTGGCCCGGACTGTACATCCGAATAATATTAGGAAAGCTGCTTCTATCCACGACTCTATGACGCGCGCAACATTTTCACAAGTACTAGGCTTCCCCGAGTTGGTTCTTCCATGGGAGCAAATATCACTGCCAGTACGTCTGGGTGGATTTGGTATGTCATCCCTGTCGTCCACCTTCAAACTCGGTTACGTGGCTTCATGGATACACTCACTTGCTGAGCTCCCACTTCGTTTTCCTGCTGTAATACCCATGGTTGACAACGTGGTTGACCATCAATTTGGTTCAGTTGGTGATGCTCTTGCCAAGTCCATACCTCCTGACAAGCTTCTGTCTGACTATCTGGCAAATCCTAAGAAACTTCAAAGCAGACTTTCAAATCAGTTCTTTGCAGACCAACTACAACTTTCATTAAATAACTCTGCTACGGCTAGAGATGCCTCTAGGTTATATTCCCTACAGGGAAAAGGAGCTGGAGCGTGGCTAAATGCAATCCCTGCAACACAAGGTTTCGCATTCAAACCCTGCGATTTTCGCTTGGCGTCGCTTGTGAGGCTTGGATTGTCCATCTCTCTGTCACATTGGTCAGAGGCATGCAACTGCAGTGCACCACTGGATGACAGCGGATACCACCTACTCACATGCAAGACCGGTGGAGGCCCTATTTGGTCTCACGAATCAATTGCTGGGGTGTGGTCTGAGTGCCTCAGGAGCCTCCAAATCCACCATCGACGGGAGCCAAGGAACAGATATGTCACTTCAGATTGCAGGCCTGACATTGTCATGTTCGATTCTGAATCAGCTTCCAACCTCGACCTGGACATCTCTCTAGCCCACCCTTGGAGTGCGGATGCATTTCCAAGCTCTGCTGATAGAACAGGCGTCGCTGCTAAACAACGAGAGAATAGGAAGGCGGCAAAATACAGCCAACAAAAGCTCCCTGGGACTTCAGTTCTCAAAGCCATCCCCTTGGTATTCGAACATTTCGGTGCATGGGGAGAAGAGGCCAGGAACTTCTTGCGAAAGCTAGCAGCTTTCTCATCAGACGAAGTTGGTCAGCCAAACGCACCGGAATTTGTGGACTTCTGGCGTAAACGATTTTCAGTGCAGCTGCAAAAGTGCAACGCACGGGTCATTCAGAAGAAATTGAATGTGTTGTGTGGTGGGTGTCAGATTCCCGAGTCACTCAGCACTCAATTCTTTTATCATTAGTGTACTTTTAGTTGTCTCTTTTGCCTCAGAAAATATGTATACACTTACCTATGAACACTATAAAGCATTTAGCTTTAGTCGAGTAGTTTCTGCTGTGATGTATGATAGTGTGATTGTAAGAAATAAATGATTCTTGACAGACAGACAGACAGACAGTGCACATAATAGGTCTCTTACATTTCATCACATGCATTACTAGCGTGAGGGACTGAGAGACAGCAAAGCAGAGAACACAGCCAGACAGCGAAGCTGACTACGTAATGATGGGACGGTTGCATTTTTAGTACATATTCCTTGCCATCATTATTAATTAGTGTAACATTGGTTTCATCTTGCTCTAGCTCAGGGTGCACACGTACACCTGAAGTCTCATCTTGATGTCTGCACTGTCACGTACTATGCAAGCCGACGTACAACTATATGACGCGTTGCGTTAATTATCAGTAATGAGCCAATCTAATTAGAACCGATACTCTTGACACTTCAGCTTTCAGTTGGCTTGCAGCAACGTACGTGTTGCTGTACTGTACACTATTTCGACTAATCTACAAGAACGATCGAACGTCGTCGCCATTCTGTGCAGCACGCGCATCATGTCCAATCCTCTGATTACCGTATTTGGTGCAACCGGCGAACAAGGTGGTTCAGTCGCCCGTTCTCTGTTACAAAAAGGAGGATGGAGAGTGCGTGGAGTCACTCGAAACCCTGACTCTGATAAGGCCAAAGCACTCAAAGCTCTAGGAATTGAAGTGGTGAAGGCATCGCTTGATGACAAGGCAAGTGTAAAGGAGGCTGTTCGCGGCTCACACGGAGTTTTCCTTGTCACTAATTTTTGGGAGCTCTTGGACGCTGCACGTGAAACAAAGCAAGGCAAAGATGCAGCAGATGCCTGTGTGGAAGAAGGAGTGAAGCACTTGATTTATAGCGGTCTGTCTCCCGCTAAGAAACTGTCGGGATTATCTGTTCCTCACCTTGATGCTAAAGCTGAGGTCGAGGACTATCTTCCTACCATTGGAATTCCCTACACAAGCGTGCGTTATCCTTTCTATTATGAGAATTTGGCTGGAGGATTCGGATTAACTCAGAAGCAAGAAGATGGAAGCTTCCTAATTGTTATCCCCATGGAGACACACCCTTTGTATGCCATGTCTGTTGCAGACGGTGGACCAGCTGTGGCAGAAATTTTTAAAAATCGAGATGAGTATATTGGGAAGCTAGTTGGACTGGCAGCTGACTACAAGCCTGTTGGTCACTATGCAGCTATGATCACCAAACATACAACAAAAACATTCAAACATGCTGATGTACTGCAGTAATTAATTGTTTTATTTTACATACTGTAGTCATACTTAATAATTTGCGTAATTTTTGTGTGTGGCAGAAGTTGACAAGTGAGGAGTTTGCTGCTTTTGGCTTTCCAGCTGCTGATGAAATAGCAAACATGTTCAGATATTTCCAGACTGATCATTTCCACCGTCTGAAGGATGTTGCTCTAACTAAGAAACTGAATCCTTGTGTTCAGTCATTCGAAGATTGGGTGAAGGCGAATAAAGAGAGATTTGAGAGCATGTGATTGCATGCTTTGCGTTAGACCATTGAACAATAAATGCTTGTTGTGCTTGTTGACAACATGTTGTATTAGTTAATTGAGTTGGAAGTGTTGATCATGAATACAAACTGGTGCTTGTCTCTATCACATACATGCCAACACCTACAATCACAAATAAAATTGTGGGGGTACGCCATATGCATATTGTATATTATACTAAGTAGAGCAGACCGGTCACGTGACCTACTGCAACTGACCAAGTAAATAATGAAACTTATTTTTAATGTAAGTAATTTAATGTTTGATTAAGTTAAATAAAATTTACTGTACAACTGATTTTGCACTGGTTAGGATTAGACCAAACCAAATCAACAAAATATTAATTAATTAATTAATTAATCTGATGTTATTTTAGGCTGGTTCAGTATGACACAAATGCTCATGAATCCGTATGCAGTCAGGGCTTCAACATTAGAGACAAAAAACGTGTAAATGTGTGAGCAAACCACCTTGCAAATGCAGAAATAGCTGAAACTGCCATTGCTAACTCAAACTACCAACGCGTTACACACAGGAAATGTAAAACTAGACCCTACATTGCAAAAGCACTTCGTGTATAAGTCTCTCATCAAAGCATGTCCCATCATTCTCGAGCCATGTTCTCACCTCCAGCTGCAGTGTAAATTCCAAGCTCCTACATTAGAAAAAACACAAATTTCAAATATTTAATTCAATAAATTTTAATTAAAACAGATCTTACCCTGCATTCCTGCTGCATTGTGCATGGAAACAGAAAGTTACTTAGCAGACAATCTTTGATGAACGACTCCTGCCATAGAAAGTATTTTACGACCTCATCACTACCCACGTGCACAAACTCGACACACCTCCACTAGTCCCTTCTGTTTCTCAACGTAGTTGCGGATTTTAGTGCGCCAGTAGCATGGAAATAGGCACGTCAACACAACTGCGTGTAATAGAGAAACGAGGCTATTTCATTAGGCATCGACTGAGTCCAGATTTGTGTCGAACTCACGTATTTCTCCGCTGTCGGTACAGCTACAAATTCCATGCTTCCACTGGCTCATTTTACTTCAGTAGGAAAACCAATAAGAGGCTTTTGCTGAACGTGGGTAAGCTACTCAAACAGATCCAAACACGTGACTTGATGCACGTGACACTTGACTTGATGCACGTGACAATCTTTGTCACATTCTTTGCGCCATTTTAGCTTTCAGCCACAGAAGTTTTAATTTTATTAAATATTGTCGTTTAATGTTATTATTATATCATTACATTTAATTAAGGTATACTAGATCAAGAGGACATACTACTTTACTTAGAGGTACACGACTAAACTTTTGGCAGATAGATAAGAGTCATACAGACCTGCAAGTACCGGTAGTCTTGTGCCCAGGCCCTCATGCGGTTACCGCGTGCTTGAATTTTAGAATACAACGCAATAAAAGATGCGCATGCGTGCGTGAAGGTGCTTCTCACCAAAATCAACAATCTCTCAGATGAAACGTCATGATACAACCCCTAGCAACCGTTACCTGCAGACTTCTACCATAATGGAAAAATAAAGATAAAGCATTGAATGTCCTGTGTGGGCGTGTTAGTACCCGTATGTTTCTTTCAGACTCATCATTGCTGGTTAGTAAGGAAGACCGATACCTGTGCACTTTTCAAGGTAAGAATTGTGAGACATATGGTAGCAAGTTGTGATTTATTCACTAAAGCAAACCGGGACCTCAAACTTATCGTGATGTGTTTCTTTTCTATTTATTATTTGTCTAGGACACTTGTGAAACTTAGTTAGGGTAGCGCTGGATTCCTTTGCTTGACGGTACACATGTTTCGAACCGAAAATGAGTGCGATTTCTAAGTCGTCTAGCCTCTGCTTTGGAAAAGTTTGTCATACATAGTATGAGGAGACGCTACACCTGCGGTGAGCATGGGGCACTGGCACTCTTCTCAGCACTGATTTCATAGTTGCGGTTTTTTAAATTGTGCTAAGCAGCCAAGTGCAGTACCCTGCAAAAACCCAAAATGCAGTCAGTAAATGTGCAGCCTTGTTCATGAAATTCATCATACGAATTCGGCAAAGGTTCCTCCAAAGGTTCTCTCAACCTATCCATGTTTGCCACTAATAATAATAATAGTCTATGGCTGTGTGAAGAACTTCATGCTCCAAGGCAACCCTGTAGAAGGCTGAATTCTGAGTGATACAATCCAGTATCTGTTGCTCCTGCTCTGAGCACCAGTCATGAACATGAGCACCAGTCGGTGTTGCCTAGACGGCCCTGATTTGGTTCCTCTAAATGTTTGGTCTCTAATGCACTATCGTCTTCTCCACATAAGAGTTTCAAGCTCGTCTGAGTCTACCTTAGGTTCCTATAAGTA
>NC_085097.1:7789913-7822413 GCF_963422355.1 Corticium candelabrum | reverse complement strand
AGGCTTTGAAATTAATGCCAGTAGCAAAGTAGTACAGTACAAACCCTGTCCAAACTGATCTGCAACCATGACAGTGATAAGTTTAAAATCATAGTGGTTTGTTCCATGCTTGGAATTCATGCAAACCACTTTTGAAGCAAAGGCTTGAAATAACTGCTGCTGGTGCCGTGTTTGAATTGCCAAGAGAAATGAATCTGTTGGGAGGTCAGGGAGAGATTCACATCTTCGACCAAATTCTTTGTACAAAAGGACTGGATTATGACTCTCTTGTTGCAACTGTTGAACAATGGAGCACACAGACTCAGCGTCGTGAGAATGACCAAACATAGATAAATCAATGCAACTCTTCTGAATATTTCGAACGTCTTGTCTTGTAACAAAATGGTCTCTCCTGGCTGCATCTTGGAAGTCATCCCTTACATCTCTGTTGCCAATTTTCTGCCTGAACTCTAATATAATATGGTTATATAGAATCTATGAATTATTGCAGAGAAATGAGAATTTCATGCTTAGATTGGATGGCTTTATGGAATTTCTCAAATCTGTGCATTTACTGTGAAAGGCTGTCTTCATTCTCACCTTCAACAATCCTTGTCATTGTAACACCAGCTGACAGTTTCTGTACAATTCTGTCCTTTGCTGAATTTGAAAGTGGCAAAAACCTGCACTCCTGAAGGTCTGGGCTGTGTCTTGTGTGGCCACTGACATAAAAGACATCAACTTGCCCACTTTTCTCAATGCACACATTCATTCTAGCCAAGCAGGGTGTGTTCATCCTTTTGCTGTCTTGTTCCTTCCGCTTTCCTTTCAGCTTGTGCATGCTTTTCTTCTGGCTTCGACAGCAGACATAGTAAATCATCCTTTTTCCATACCATTTACCATCACCTCAAAAGAAAATTTGCAATTTATTCTTTGTTCGTTCATTATGAAAGCCTGTCAAGTGTATCATGATCTAGAATTGCATGATCTTGTGACTCTACCTTCTTCACACTTGGTTGCAGCTGCTTCACTTTTTCTGGCAGTTCTGAAGAATGTGAACGTTGCTTGTTTAGGATGTATATGTATATGTATATCCTAAACCACTTAAACGTTTTAGGATTATATTCTGTCTAACCTAATTACGGGAAATCATTTCTCTTGCAATCTTGATCTTCTATACTTTCATACAGAACAAATATAAGATGTATTAAATAATATATATATAATTTTTATTTTATTATTTTTTATTAAATTGAACAGAATACGCTAGAAGTCTACCTAACAAAGTGCTGTTTCTACAGTCCACGGCTAGTCTATGAACCATGATGCTTTTACTGATACCGAGTATTCTCTTTTCTGCATTTACTGTTGTGTGTAAATAGTCGCTGGCTGACTCAGAGATTCAAAGAGTTGATATGTGTGTGTGTGTGTGTGTGTGTGTGTGTGTGTGTGTGTGTGTGTGTGTGTGTGTGTGTGTGTGTGTGTGTCTGTCTGTCTGTCTGTCTGTCTGTCTGTCTGTCCACTCTTTATATTTTATACATATGAACTATTACAAGCTATAGATACGAAAGTCTGTTATAATTCAATTACTGTCTGTCTGTCTTAATAAAAAAGAGAGTGGAGAGCACCAACAGATATCGATTGTTCCACATTTAAGGAAAGTGCTAGATAAGAGACATGGTGAAATAATTTAATTGTAAAGCACCACATCACGAAGAGGCAAACTCAGACGTAATGGCAATGTTTTGACCTTCTTCAGGCATTGTATCTGCACTAATACCAAAACAATTCAAAATGTTAACTATCAAATTTAGCTTGATATTTACATACGGCTATAAAATGTCACTCTTGATATTCAAGTTCAGAGGGATTATTCGTTTTCAGTTTTCATATCCATCTTATTTCGTGGCGTCTAAAGAGAAACTGCCACGAAATGAGATGGATACGAACACTGAAAACACAATTCCTATGGACTTAACATTAAGAGTGACCTTTTATAGCCGTATGTTAATATCAAACTATATTTGATATTTATCATTATTTGAATTGTTTTAGTATTAACGCAGATACAATGCCTGAAGAGGCCAGATAGATGAAATGTTGTCATTCCATCTGACTTTGTCTCTCTGCGATGTGGTGTTTTTTCAATTATTTCAGAATATTTGTCTGTCTGTCTGTATGTCTGTTTGTCTGTCTGTGTATTTGTGTGTGTGTGTGTGTGTGTGTGTGTGTGTGTGTGTGTGTGTGTGTGTGTGTGTGTGTGTGTGTGTGTGTGTGTGTGTGTGTGTGTGTGTGTGTGTGTGTGTGTTATGTCTGTGCTGCTGTATGGAGCGGAATGTTGGGTTGTTCTTAGGAAGCAAGAGAAGTAGCTGAACACCTTCCACCATCGATGTTCTGGGCATTTCCAACAGGCAGCAGTGGTTTGAGCACATCACTATGGGGAAGTGAGAAGAAGGTAGGGAGATGAGGAAAATGCAGCTGAGAAGGTGAAGAAAAGAAGGCTACAGTGGTTGGGGACCTAGCACGAATGCCAAACTATAGGGTACCGAAATTGATCCTATTTTGCTGGCTGCCTCAACCCCCAGATGGGGTCCAAGGAAGAGATGGAGAGATGTGATAAGAAGAGATCTCAAGGACATTCTCCAGTGGCAGCCAAGAATGTGGTGTATGAGGTGTGCTCCAGGAATTTCATGATAAGGCGAGGCACAAGTGTGTGGATGAGAGACAGAAGCCTGTAGTGACCAGCAAGGTGCAGTCTACTAGTAGAGTCAGCGGTGTCTCTTATGGTTCCGGAGTAGAGGAAGGCTACAGTTCACAGATGCGTACCAGAAACCTCACACTGTTTCTGATCATTGGGAAATATATGATTATTACAATTGAATTAACCTCTTCAAGAGCTGTTCATCGATATTAATTAGACCTCGGAAACCCATACTATAGTCCTGCTACGCGCCGAATTCCTCAGTCCATTTAATGCGTGAACGGACTTTAGTTACAATGTTCATGAAGCGAGGATTTCGCTCGTTGCAACGAAAGCGATCTACTTTGTAACTCTAATTTCTGAACTGTCCCAAGAAAGAGCGTAAAGCTTGTGTTTTTTGTGTTGGCTGGCGACGTCTAGCGTTGTACTCTCGTGAGACTAATTTCTCGACACCATATTATCAGTGCAGGTGGCAACAACTAATGAAATAAATGGTCACATGACATAATATGTTACCAGTCCTCCTGGCGAGTGGAACAAAAGCACGTACCAAAACACGTGGGGCACGCGCGAGGAGGAGGACTGGGTACGAGTCTCTCGACTGTATGTACGTACAAACTAAGCAGGAATTTGTACGTAACGCGCTAGGTTGTCGCTAACGCACGCTACAGAATCCATGGTGCCAAATACTCCCCACAGCAGTCATACGATATGACATATCATCAGATATGATAATAAAGTTGATTATAATAATTAATTAATTAATTAGGAGATATTTACCGGTAGACTTACCTTTGCACTGAAGCCTACAGACCGACTGTACCATGCGTATCTAGACACATGCAGTAACCGCTTTTTCTCTACCTACATTTGCATGCACGCAACTTGTAAATAGTACAAAGTTGTAAATGTATGCATAAGTCCATTTAGGCATCAATGCAGCACGCAATAGCTACGTGTAGATAGCAATCATGCAAACAAACGTTTCTAGTATACGTGTACACAACAGATCGAAGCATAGATCGACCCATAAGAGCGTGAGACATCAAGCAAACAACGTTTCACACTGATCACGCGAAATCCTATTCACGTGCCATAGCCGATCCTTCAGTGTACGCCCCCAGCTCCTGTAAACGCCCCAAACACGTCGTTATCAGTAAGCACAACGTTTGTCGAGCATGCACGCACTTACCCGTGCCTCTTGCATGAGAGTACACGGAGAACAGCAACAAACGAGAAAGAAGTCCGTGAGTACACCCGGCTGCGCATTACATACACGGTATAGTCTATTGAAATTAGAGCTCAACATGTCGGTTTCACATACGTCTGCGATGCCCTTTTGTTGTTCGATCCACTGGCGTGTTTTCACCCTCCAACATATGGGAAAGCAACACGTATAGATAACTAACAAAAGAAACCGTTACAGCCATGGAAACGATTGCACCTTTCGAAACTGTAGAGGACGTGACGCGGCTCTACGTGCATGCGAACTAGCGGAGACTTACAGATTTCTGCGTTGTCGAAACAGCTCAACAACGAAGTCTTCCACTCGCTCATTGTCACCTCTTCTCAGTTCTAAACTCGAACACGTACACGCAAAGTCGTCACACGGCTGTTTGTGTTGCACATGCGTACACTATGCTCGGCTGTTTGTTTCACGAACGCGGCAACTTAGTTTTGCGCATGCGGATTAGGCGGCCGCAAATTTGAAACAGGAAGTTACTTATGCCATAGATTTGCAGTTACGGTTTGTACTAGAGGGAAGTTTCTGCGAGCTGTATGTTTCTAGGTAGGTTGTAGATGTTCACACACAACTAATAGTATTTTTCAGCAGGGAACGAGACAGTGTTTTAGTTTTGAGCAGACGCGCAATTTTTGGTGGCCTGCGAGTTTTCGCAAACGACTTCGTATGATGATTGTGACCCTATGCCATGTCTCTAACTTTTCTTATATTGGCGTTACTGTACGCGCAACTGTTGCAGAGGAAATCGATACAAACGATGGCGAGGATCAACTTTGGATTGTTCTCCGTTCATCGTCTTACATATCAGGAGCAAAAACTATCAAGGTAAGAATTACTATTGCATTGCCTTACTACTGAACTATCTAAACTTTAGTTCTCTATCTTTACGTGCTTGGAAGTGAAATGTTAGTGTTTCTTTTTCCTGCATGGAGGTCGGAGAATCACGAGTTCGAACGTTCTGGGACAGTGGACAAGTTGTGAGCACTGACAACAGTTTCTAATTGCTTCAGACGATTCCTGACACTTCTGTGCTTGCTTCTTAGGTCTTTTATTCTTGCGTGAATTGATTCGAGGCCATGCATGTTCACCATGGAATCCCAGACCAAGTCTCAACTTCCGAATCCAAGGCAATGTGTGTTTCTCCAAGATGTGCATCTTTGGAATGATTTTGACAGATGGCAAGCTCTGGCGGTAGAAGATGAGAAATTGGAGTCAGAATCTAGATACAGGTAGATATCGATCAGCATTTTTGACTTGACTGCTAGTGTGTGGCTTTCCTATAGTGCTGTGATTTTTTCTGTCATTTTTCTGGCAACGCTATATGTATTGTGACATAGCATACCAAAAGAATTCTGTGCTGTTTCTTCCATTTCACTAAGTTATTAGGCTTGCTACTTGTTTTTGAGGATTGTTTTGTTTGAATGTTGAATGTTAAAGTATTTGAGGATCTAGTAACTGAGGTGTACTTCCTTGTTTGCAGAAGGAAAAGTAATTAGCTGTCTGAGGTTTACTGTCTTTTTCAGTCTCATATAGTTTCTGTTGCCTCATTTTCTTGGACATCCACCATTCATTCTGTTGCTTGTAACTTTCACAAACATTGCATTGTTTGTCATGATGGACTTGCCATCTAACTGCTGTTGTTGTAGAATGATATTTTTGCCACTGGCAGCACTCTCATTGAAGCATCGAATGGACATCTAACACATATTGCAGCTGTGGGATGGATTTGGAAGGAATCCTTTATCAAATCATTCCAAACAAGCTTTTCAGTTCAACTTGAAGTCCTCTGAAAGGAATCGATGATCAGTTCTGTTGAAAATTTTGGTGAGGCATTCGACATGACAATCCATTGCAAAACAAACTGTTTGAACCAAACTGTTTGATGACTGTTGTGCATGTCATTTATACTATAGTAGCAGGGAAGTTTTCTTTCGTCATCTGTGTGCCCTGTTTGAATTGTCATCTGTGTGAACTTTTGTGTAGGGAATTTTGGGTGTTTTGGGTAGGGAATTTATAAACGCTTTTTTTCGTAAATTTGATTGCACATACTACATAATGCAGATCAGTGTAAACGCTTTCTCGGGTATTTTTCGTTGTGCTAATGTGTAAAGCCTGGTTCACAATGACACTCAGCTGAGAGTCAAACTTCAAAGAAACCGCCATGACGACGGCGGCATCCTTTGATATTGACGCTGACGTCAACGCTGGAATAGAATTCATTTCTGTTAGTTACCCTAGCAAGGTTTCACTACAGCTGTTCTAAATACACATAGTTCCAAATAGCAAGCATTGGTGAAATGTATACATCATGTCTGTTGCGTCTAGACAGTACAATTAGAAATTAGAGGAGGCGTTTGTTCACGTGCTTAGTGTTAGCCAATCTTTGCTTCCTACTCGTTTTCACTTGTCTCTGATCCTTTCTAGCTGCACCTGCAAACGATTAAGTCTTAGAGACGAGATTAGAACAGGAAGCTAGTTTGTACACGTAGGCCTACGCTTTCGCTTCCTCTGTAGCAGTCAAAGAGTTTGCCTATCCACCATTTTGAATTAAGGTTACACTCACGCAAAAATTGCGCAAACAGCCGTGCTGGTGGTCCAGATTCCAGCAGATCAAATTAAGACAACGTTATCTGTCTATCTAGCTACAGGCTATTTGTGCGTCGATCGTTGCACCGATCTCGGCCAAATTTGCCATGTGTGTGTGTGTTTGTTGGTAAACTATGGAACTGTTTACTTTCGGCTCGCGTCCTGCGTCTTTTCCTGCCGATCGGACCCGCTTCCACTCCCCGCCTCCGTTCCCGCCTCCGTTTCCGTTCCCGCCCGCACTACGTACTTCTGTAGCTATCTCTAGATGACGCATCGGATCTTCACCAAATTTAAACTTCCCATTCGTGACTGACTTCGGACGGTACATGCACGTACGGAACATGTCGATTATTACCGGCAGCGTTCAAAAAGCAGATACATTTTTTGTCTTCAAATATCCGGGTCTTTAGGAAATTACTCTGTAATTGCCCGTATGCTCAGCGAATAACTGCAGAACAGGCTAAATTTGAGCTAGTACAGTATAATATTGGGTTCCACCAGCGTCTAACTAAAAAAGGTATCGCCACCTGGCAGGTGTGTATTTCAAGAAAATGTTATAGTCTACAAGAGTGATTAACAGTACCGAAATGATACGTTGTTAGTTTGTAAATCTATACGTATATACATATACAGTTAATTTTGAACAAATTAATATTAATTTTGAACAAGTTAATTAATATTAATAATAAACCCAAATTTTTTCTTTGCGCTACGCTTACGCAAAACAACTAGATATATGTAGCTAGTTCATTTCTATTGTAATTGATTAAAATTTTGCTTTGTTGTCTAGTGTCACTATTTTACATTTTTGTTCTCCACCTAGCTAGACTGGTGCGATATGAACATATTATATCTGCCATATGCGTTTGAATTTCGGTTTTAGATAAAATATATTTTGAAATTATAATTAGGTTTTCAAACAACGTAACCAAGTCAATCTCACATGTACAAATTGCACCTGCACTCTCTAGTAATTGTTTTGTACACTTTGTAAGATACCGTACTAAACGAGTCACGTGTTAGACGTTTTAATATCACGTGACTCGCAACATCGCGGACTCTCTAAATTTATCACGTGACATTTACGCGCGATTTGTATGGAGGAGAATCCGTCGAAAAAAGCGAAGAAAGACCCTTGGGATTTGGAGGATTCGTTTAACACTGGCTTTGAGGATGAGTTGGCGGCCTTACCAATTGCAAGGTGTGAAATGTGCAACTAGAAGCATAATTTGCGCTGTTGTTTGTCTGTTTGCTGGTCTGTTCGTTTGTTTGAGTCTGTCTGTCTGTCTGTCTGTCTGTTTGTTTGTTTGTCTGTCTGTTTGCTGGTCTGTCCGTTTGTTTGTTTGTCTGTCTGTCTGTCTGTCTGTTTGTCTGTCTGCATGTCTGTCTGTCTGTCTGTCTGTTTGTTTGTCTGTCTGTCTGTCTGTCTGTTTGGTTTGTGGCTGTCTGTTTGTCTGTCTATCTATCTGTCTGTGGGTCTGTTTGTCAGCATCATATTATAAATATACAATTATTAACCAAGTGTAGAATTAGTCAGCTAAACTTTGCTACAAAACCTCATTCTATTTTGTCTTCTGTGTCGTGTGTTTGTCCACATTCTTGTCTGCCCGCTAATTCAAATTTTACAATTGACAAGATTGGTACAACTTGAATGTAATAAATTTGTGCCACTTTGGTTTTTACATTTTCAATATATTGTCTTTCTTTCCCTGTACATAACTTGTAATGTTAAAATCATAGAAAGTGCACGATCATGTAACACTGTTTATCTACAAGCTCTTTCTATAGCACCTGGTGGAAGCGAAGTTCATGTCCTTCTATAGACCCTTCTACTCAAGACGTCATCTTTCAACAGCTAGAAGTTGATCATTACATTGGTAACCATGTAGACAACATGCCAGGACCTCAAGAGGGTCCCACCTCGATTATAAGGATGTTTGGGATTACAATGGATGGCATCAGCGTTTGTGCCCATGTTCACGGTTTTACTCCCTATTTTTATGTGCCAGCACCCAGAGGTTTTAAGGCAGAGGATTGTGAGACATTTCGGAGAGATCTTGATTATGCAATCATGCGAGATATGAAATCGAACAGAGAGGGTGTTGTCACTGCTGTTCAGTCCATCGAAGTACAGACTAAGGAAAGCATTAGGGGTTACCATGGCAACCAAAAATTGTCATTTCTCAAGATTACTGTCACTTTGCCACGATTGATTGCACCAGCAAAGAGACTGTTGGAAGGTGGATTTTCAACTGGTTGCTATGGAGAACGTGGTTACCAGACTTATGAGAGCAATGTTGATTTTGAGATTCGTTTTATGTGTGATATGGATGTTGTTGGGTGTAACTGGATTGAGATTCCTCGTGGGAAATACAGTCTTCGTCGTCATGATCGGCAATCGCTTCTGTACACGTCTCGGTGTCAAATTGAACTTGACATTTCATTTGAAGATTTTGTTAGTCACGCTGTGGAGGGAGAGTGGCAGAAGATTGCTCCACTGAGAATCCTGAGCTTTGACATTGAGTGTGCTGGCAGGAAGGGCATCTTTCCAGAGCCTGATAAAGATTCTGTTATTCAGATTGCAAACATGGTTGTTGTGCAGGGAGACAAGGATCCGTTTGTCAGAAATGTGTTTTGTCTTAATACGTGTGCACCAGTTGTTGGATCCAAAATATTCTCATTTCAAAAGGAGGAAAAGATGCTACAGGTACTCGTATATTTATACGTGTGTGTGTGTGTGTGTGTGTGTGTGTGTGTGTGTGTGTGTGTGTGTGCACATGCATGTCATTCTGATTCTAATCAGGCTACAAATGCCTAGCCTTGTCCCCAGACTCTCTCGCGCTAGTCTAGTCCGGTGCCCATATGACAATTCCAGGCTCGAGAGAGTCTAGTATCATTCCGCCTACTTCCTGCCATATCTCCTAACTAAATGCTCACTAAGCGTCACCCCCAACGTCATCAAGTGTCCAGTAACTTCAAAATCAGATTAGCGTTAGAACTAATCCAATAAACGTACCACACGGGATGCTATGACCATTGTTTGGTGTTTGTGGCATATCCAGCACTTGCAGACAACTGAAGCATGTTGAAAAGGTAACTCTATGGAGTGTTGGTGACGGGTGTCGTGTCAAATGCCGCACATTATGTACATGTGTACAGACATGCTAATCTATTGCTAAGGCAGGTATCAGAAATTTAAATATTAGCTATAGTGTAACTACATATTAAGTTAATTAACATTAAACTGAATTTAATGCTTTCAGTAAATAGATATTGCAATTGTTATTTATTACTTTCTTTAGGCGTGGTCTGATTTTGTTTGTGCTGTTGATCCGGACATCATCACTGGTTACAACATCGTCAATTTCGATCTCCCTTACCTTCTCAACAGGGCATTAGCTCTCAAGCTCACTCGATTTCCTTTTATGGGGCGTGTAAAGAATGAGAGGACTACAATGAAAGATTCAGTATTTCAGTCACGAGCGTATGGAAAGAGAGAGAACAAAGTGATTACAATGGAAGGAAGAGTGCAATTTGATTTATTTCAGGTGAGAAAGATTTGTGTCTTGGTATATTGTGTTTTTGTATTTGAATCTCACACTAATTGCTGTGTGATCATTTGTGTGATTGTGTTGGTTTGGTTTCATGATTGTTTATGTGTAGATTTTGTTGCGAGATTATAAGTTGCGGTCATATTCATTGAATGCTGTCAGTTTCCATTTTCTCGGTGAGCAGAAAGAAGATGTCCAGCATTCTATTATTACTGAGTTGCAGGTTAGTTGTGTGACTTGTTCTGGAAAGCTGTAAGCTCACACTTTATTAGAAATGAAATGGTATGGGTTAATTGTAAATGTCGTTCGGCTTATCTGATTGACACACACACACACACACACACACACACACACACACACACACACACACACACACACACACACACTAGTTGTATTTTTCTTTATTATTTATTTGTTATAGAATGGCACAGATCAAACTCGACGTCGTCTTGCTGTGTACTGCATGAAAGATGCGATTCTTCCTCTTCGTCTTCTTGAGAAGCTCATGTGTGTGATCAACTACATGGAGATGGCTCGTGTTACAGGTGTTCCTCTCAGTTATCTTCTCACCCGTGGCCAACAGATAAAGGTGATGTCTCAACTGCTGCGAAAAGCAAGAGAACAGGACTTAGTCATTCCTGCACATAAAGCAGAAGCAGGAGAAGAGTATACTGGAGCCACTGTAATAGAGCCAGTAAAGGGGTGTGTATCAATTTGTATTGACAATGACACACACACACACACACACACACACACACACACACACACACACACACACACACACACACACACACACACACACACACACAACAGATGTTTTTATCAAAAATGTGTGTTTATCGTTCATTTGTGCAATTGTATTTTGTAACTAATAACTCACTCATTCAATTCATGCATCTTATAGCTACTATGACATTCCTATTGCGACACTGGATTTCTCATCATTGTATCCATCCATCATGCAGGCACATAATCTTTGCTACACCACTTTGATTCAACCTCATGAGACAAAGCAGTGAGAATAATAATCTTGTTGTTTGTTGTGTTGTCTCATTTGTTGTGTTTTGTTGTTCGTTTGACATTCATTTTTTGTGCCATCAATTGCCGATACCTGTTCATCTATTTGCTTGTAGTTTAGTTTCTTCATCACTCATCTATCTTTGTGTTTGTCATGATGCACATGTCACAAATCACTGTTGATACATTTGACATTGTGTTTGTCAGTTGGTCTGAGACTGTGACTATTATACTCTTTACTTTCTATTGCTTATCTGTCTGTATTGTATGTTTGTATATACAAATTAATGTTAGTATTGTACGTTATGTTTGTTATACTGCATATTCTGTGTGGATATAGGTTTTCACCTGACCAATACATTAAGACACCCAGTGGAAATTTTTTTGTAAAGAGTGCTTTAAGAAGAGGCGTCCTGCCAGACATTCTGGAGAATTTACTGGCAGCCAGGAAAAGGTACAGTACATACAATACAGTACAGTACAGTACAGTACACTGTCACTACAGTACAGTACAGCACAGCACAACACAGTACAAGACAAACATCAATGTTCACAAATTTATTGACTAACAGACAGTCATGCAGAGAGACAAACTGACAGACAGATGCATATTGAGTGTAAATGGGATTGTGTGTCTTTAAATAAATGGGAGTGACTGACTCATTCATTTTTATTGTGTGTCAAGGGCGAAAGCAGAATTGAAACAGGAAACAGACCCCTTCAAGAGAAAAGTGTTGGATGGCAGACAGCTTGCTCTCAAGATCAGTGCAAACTCAGTTTATGGTTTTACAGGAGCTTCTATAGGAAAACTGCCATGTTTAGAAATATCACAGGTAATGCATATTGTATCTTAGTTCTGATGTGTATTATGGATTATGTTTGTCAATTTTTATTTGTATTAGAGGGATGCGTGTCTCAATACATGAGATTATTGTATTGGAGGGATGCATCTCTTTGTACATGACTATGCTATTATATTAGAGGGATGTATTTGTTCATTCTATTTCACATGAGGTTGTGTATTGTTTGTCTATAGAGTGTGACTGCATTTGGTCGTCAAATGATTGATAGGTCTAGGCAATTGGTGGAAGACAAGTTTACAGCAGCCAATGGATATCCAGCTGATGCTCAGGTCAGACACACACACACACACACACACACACACACACACACACACACACACACACACACACACACACACACACATGCACACACACTCTTGTCATTAAATCTTGTCTATATCAGGTAATCTATGGTGACACTGACTCTGTAATGGTAAAGTTTGGATCCAATGAATTAGAAGAATGCATGGCAATAGGTCGAGAAGCAGCAGCATACATTTCAGAGCAATTCCCTCAGCCAATTAAGCTTGAATTTGAAAAGGTAATTCTGTCAGTAATTAAGACTGTAATACTGTAACAGTGAATGTTGTGTACATGTTGTAGGTGTATTTTCCATATCTGCTAATCAGCAAGAAACGATATGCAGGGCTGTACTTTACAAGAGTTGACAAGCATGACAAGATGGATTGCAAAGGCATTGAAACGGTTACTTTTGTCAGATGGCTGATTAGACATTTTTGTATTTGTCTGATTTGATGGTTGATTAGTGCTTTGAATGCAGTTTTTGTTGATCTATTTCTTTATTCATCAGTTTGTCTGCCTGTTTGTCTGCGTGTTTGTTTGTTAGTTTATCTGTTTATATGTTTATTTTCATTGGTCTTTTGGTTTCATTTTAGCATGCACAACCATCTATTTTTGTTTTCTCGAGGCACAGCATGTGCATCATCTCATCATGCATGCAGGCATTAGCTTTCTTAGCACGATGAAATGTTGTTGTGCAACCAATTTAGGTTCGACGTGACAATTGCCCTTTGGTTGCCAATCTTATTAATACATGCCTGGAAATGATTTTGATCAACAGGTTTGGTGTTGGTCGCTGTGTTTGTGGGAATGGTGGGTAACATGCAGTCATTTTATTGCAGGAATCCACATGGAGCAGTGGAATATGTGAAGCAGACAATTTCTGATTTATTGTGTAATCGCATTGATATATCGCAGTTGGTTATTACAAAAGAACTCACAAGACAAGATGGCGACTATGCAGGAAGACAAGCACATGTTGAATTGGCAGCAAGGTTTGTTGAATTACTCTTTTTTCAATACTTGCTGCAGTTTCAGATTATTCATTTGTTTTGTGAAAATCAATAGTTGTAATGCTCATAGTAGTAATAATAATAATAATAATAATAATAATAATAATAATGGTTTCTGGGTCAAGCATATCACGTGTCTTCACACTGATCTGACTCGTAACTACAACCTGCTGGTTCAGAATCCAGACTCTGTACCCGACTGGTTGTCTCAAGGAACAACCACTCTGATTCCTAAGAATGACAAGACTGACCAGGCTAAAAGTTACCGGCCTATCACGTGTCTGTCTGTCTTCTGTCAGACCCTCACCTCAGTCATCAGGCAGAGGATTGCAGGGCGTTTGGTTCAGAGAAACCTCATGGCTCCAGAGCAGAAGGGTTGTCGACAGGGATCTTTTGGTGCAAGGGATCAGCTGTTGATCAACAAGCTGCTTACCGAAGACTGTAAGACCAGGCACAAGAGCTTGAGCATGGCTTGGGTGGACTACCAGAAAGCCTATGACAGCGTGCCACACAGTCGGTTGCTCCAATGCCTTCAGATGCATAAGATCAGTCCAGTCTTGTGCAGGTTCCTGTCATGTATGATGAAGAGTTGGAGGACATCAATGGTGCTATCTTACGGGAACAGTATGATCAAGACAAGGCTTATGCAGATCAGGAGGGGTATTTTCCAAGGTGACTCACTTTCTTCACTTCTCTTCTGTATGGCTCTCAATCTTCTGAGTAAGGAGTTGAACAGAACCGGTTACGGCTACCGGATGACCACTGGGCATGGTGAGACTGCCAAACGTCAGCTCATCAGTCATCTACTTTACATGGATGATCTGAAGCTATATGGCAGCAGCTCTGATCAGGTGGATGGGTTGTTGCACACGGTGCATACCTTCTCTGATGACATCCAGATGAAGTTTGGTCTTGACAAATGTGCTGTTGCACACTTTGTCAATGCCAGGCTATCAGGACACAACTCTGGAGTGACGGTAGGAAAAACGGACACCATCAGCTGTCTGGAACCGGGTCAAGTCTACAAGTATATGGGTGTAGATGAGAGTAACGGTATTCAGCACAGCATGATGCAGGAGAGACTTTGTTGTGAGTACTTCCGCAGAGTGAAGGTGGTTCTCTGGACTGCGTTGTATGGTCGGAACAAGATTCTAGCCATCAATGGGTTTGCACTACCAGTTCTCACTTACAGTTTTGGCGTCATTCATTGTGGATGCACAGACCTGCAGCGGCTCAATCAACAGACCAGAAAGCTCCTCTCTATGCACGGCGTCTGCCATCCTTCTGCAGACGTTGACCGACTGTACGCTCCTTGCAGTGATGGGGTAGGGGATTACAACAGATTGAGTCGACATATCAATCTTGTATTGTGAGGCTAAACTGTTACCTTGCTGACAGTTCTGATCCTTTCATACAGATGGCATGGGAGTGTGACTCCGGAAAATCTTCACACTCGATCAAGCGCATGGCTTGTTGCGTTACTGTGCAATTGCGGAGGAGTCTTGCTTCGGACGACAAGTCGCAGAGCTTACACAGGAATGCGTCCATCTCAGTTGAAGGTGGCTTCGAGCAAGCGCCTGAAACAGATGTGAGACATTACCGTACGTGTTGCAGTTCTCTTCGTGTGCGGCCCTGGAGCGGGAAGCCTATGCACGGGCAGTATCGCTGTCTCACTGAGCAACCACCTGTGGACATGAAAGAGACCTACAGATGGTTAAAGGCGGCGAATCTTCCTGCTGCAACTGAGGGACTGGTTGTTGCTGCTCAAGACCAAGCTCTTCGGACTCGGTACTATGAGTGCAAGATTCTACATCGTGATGTCAGTTCTACTTGCCATATGTGCAGTGTAGGCCTGGAAACAGTCGACCACATTGTGGCAGGCTGTAGTGCTCTGGCACCGATAGACTACACTGATCGACACAATCAGGTGGCCTTCATCATTAACTGGGATGTTTGTTGCCATTTTCGGGTTCCAATGGAGAGCAGACAGTACCGGCATCATCCTGATAGGCTTGTGGAGACGGATGGCATTACTATGATGTGGGATACTACAATCCCCACTGCCAAGAAGATCGGTGCCAATTGTCCAGACATCTGTCTCAGAAGTAAAAAGACAATGACTTGTCTTCTTATTAATATCAGCTGTCCTGCTGATGGCAACATTGGCAAGAAACATGCTGAGAAATTGGCGAAGTACAGCGACTTGCGAGTGGAGATAAGCCGCATGTGGCATTGTCAAACACTGGTGGTTTCGGTGGTCTTGGGAGCTTTGGGCACAGGTACACAGGTATTGCACGGTGGCTGGACATTATTCCAGGTCATCACAACCTGCAGCACTTACAGAAAACTGTGCTTCTGGGATCTACTCGGATTCTTTGTAAAGTCATGTCTTCTTTCTAGACAGCCGTGATGGTCTACGTACTTCTGAAGCAGGGTTTGCTTGGTACTTGTAATAGACTTTACAAACCAGGCTGATCTGGTTGAGCACGACAATAATAGATAAATAATAGTAATAATGTATTTTGATTTTTATCACTACCAGTAGTACAGTACTCTAATCTAGAAGTTATGTTGAGCCAATTTGGAGAAGTATCTTTGATCTATTGCCATAATTAACTTTAAACTGTAAAATGAGTTTGTTTCAAGTGTGTAGTGAGTTTAAACTGTTCATTTGCAAGGCTTCGTTTGATAATAACGAGAGGTAACTGAACTTTCAAGCACTAGACTATTGTCAGGTGTGAAGAATTCAGACTGTAGTGTCCACTGCACTTGACATTACTTATAGCACTGCACATCTCATGTAGTCTACAGTTATTTTCTGGGCACATTGCATGTTACTGTAACAAAGTTGTGCGCGATCACTGCTCACTGTATTTTGCTCTTTTCGTATGTCACGTTTCTTTGCCAGTATAGTTATGCTATGAAGTAGACTATCATCTAGCATGTAGCGTGTAGCATGTCTATATCTACACTCAAGTATGAGAGCTTCCGGCCGTTACAACAGCACAAGGAAATCATCTACTTCTGCTATATTCTCTTTATGCAAGAGTTTCTTCTGTTTCGTAAACGCTTATTTATTATCTATGCGTTACAGAATGAGAAAACGAGATGCTGGTTCTGCACCAGCTCTTGGAGACCGCGTACCATATGTTATAACAGCCGGAGCTAAAGGAGCGGCAGCTTACCTGCGATCAGAAGTACAATAGAGTTGGCCGCCGGTCATTGCATTTGATGAGCTGACGCTTTTAGTGTCTAGGATCCAATCTATGTCCTAGATCACAATCTAGCACTAGATACAGATTACTATTTGGAAAACCAACTGTCCAAACCTTTGATGCGAATTTTTGAGCCTATTCTTGGTGAAAGTCGTGCTCATTCTGAATTACTTCGTAAGTTGTCGCTGTCGTCGTCACTGCTTGTGTCTTACATTTTCGTTTCTCTTTAACTATGCAGGAGGTAAGCACACGCTGGCCAAGACGAAAGTCACGTCGTCGATAGGTGCTCTGTCTGCATTTGCTAAGAAGAGAAACACTTGTGTTGGATGTCGAGCAGTATTAAGACGAGAAGGTTGGAATCACATTTGGGCGTTTACAACAGGAAAAAATTAATTGCTACCGGGATCGCACGCGACATACAGTACAGCTACGGAAGTTGGGGAGGTGACAAAAAGTGGGGCGATCGAGTTCGGATAGAGACGTTCAAACTTAGACTCGTTCTCGTCTTTCTAAATGAACGTTTTTGGTTTAAAAATGTTTAATTAATGCAGATGAAGCCGTTTGTGAACACTGCAAGTCTCGCGAGTCAGAGCTTTATCAGAAAGAGGTGAGATTTTAGCTTTCATGCATTATCTATCTGTCTAGGCACGAAGTAGCAGTATGCATGTATCTAGTACGTGCCTTTCCAAACGCAACTGTCGTTCATTTCCTCACGGTTTCGATCCTATTTGATTTAGATGGGTCATCTCAACGCGCTCGAAGAGAAGTTTGCTCGACTATGGACTCAATGTCAGCGATGTCAGGGCAGTCTTCATCAAGACGTCCTCTGCACGAGGTTAGTCTTCTGTTGACTGCAAGCTCTTCTTGTAGTTGTAGGTGTAGCACATCCGTTACGTTTTGTCTCTTTCATTTTTAGCCGTGACTGCCCCATCTTCTACATGCGCAAGAAGGTACAAAAGGACGTCGAAGATCAGGACAAAATTGTCTCTCGGTTTAGTTGTCCTTCGTGGTAACTAGCAGGCATCTCTCTGGTTTCTTGATTCAGAATGATACAAGCTAGCTGGTGTAGACGAAAGCGAAAATTGATAGGTGAAGGGCGCTTCCTGAACCTACAAGAGAATTTAATGGTTCTACATGTCTATACGTATACTCATTGCATGCATGCTAATGTAAATTTACACTTCTATCTATGTGCCTATTACAGTCACCTTGCTTGAAGTTTGAGAAAGGATTCCCGTTACAGTATCACGTGATGATATCTACCAGCAATATATTCACAATTGTATATGTATACATGTACAAATACACCTACTACACACTGGGTGCATGTCTTCTAGAGACAGTTCCTTTCATAATACATAAAATAGGCAACAAAGATGCGCAGCGTGCATGTAAACAATATCTTATCCCAATCCGTACGATACTGTACTGATAACAATTAAGATTTGTTCATTGTGCAACTAAGAATGATGCAGTTTTTAGTGACCTCCTGCACGCAGGATCAGTCTATGTCATTTGGGGTATAGAACGGTTGTACAGGAGGTTAGCTTTGTTGTTGGCGTATTTCTCTCTGGCTTGCTGCGAAAACTTGTAGACAAGTCTTCCTGGCACTTTTTCGAAGATTCCCTTGCCATAGTAGTAGCGCATGGCCCGGCTCATCTTGTCATAGTTCATATTTCCTTTGTTCTTGTGTTTGCCCCACAGCTTTGCTGCAGAACCTGAATTGTAGATCTTGAATACTCCGTCTCCCTTGTCCTTCCATGCCATGACGCTCTTCTTACTTGTGTCGTCAAGCACCATTAGTAAGAACTCCCAGAGTTGCGGAGAATGTGCAGTATTGCCCAGTCTTGCTCCTTGCAAACACACCAGACTGCAATTTGCGTCATTCAAGAACAACCAGCTGTCCCTTACCTGCGCCGCAACCATGTCCACGCTGGCCATTTCTTTCTGACTTTGGCCAGTATGGGTCATTGTCACTGCCCTCTTCCTCTTCCTCACTTGTTGCCTCACTCTCGCTTGAAGGCGATTCCACATCTGTGTACTCTTCATCGATGATTTGCTTTCTGCTCTCATCATCTACTGTGCACACAAGTTTAGTCCACTGCAAGTTGGAGACAACACTTAGATTCATGCTGAGACATACCTCGAGGTCGAAACATGTAACCTTTTGCAGCAGGTTTGTGTTCATTGCTGGCTGGTTCTGTTATTGCCTTCTTGTTCTTGACTAGTGTTTTTGCATCAGCCACCGTGTCTTTGTCAGAGTGTTCACTAGTCGCCCTTTTCTCTTTTTCCTTTGCTTGGTTTGATGGTGGTTGATGGCTTACAGCTGAAGTTGCTACTGCTATATATACTGGTTGTTTTGAATCTTCCTTTGATGAGTTTACTGCAGACATTTCCTTATACCGTTGCTTGCCAAGTTGTATCAACCTTTCGGTTTGTTGCAATGCAATGTTTTGTATTTTCAGATTACTGTTGTCAAGTGCGTCAACACCAGCTGACACACTCCTTGTGAAATTACAGACTGGATCTATCAGATAGGAAAACGGAGGTGAGGCTATACAATGAAAAGGCTTGGTATAATGAAACAATCATTTTTCAGCTACATAAGAAGTTTACCTGACGGTAGAGGCAAAGAGTCTGTATATGACTGTAGAGAGTCTATTGATTTAGAACTAAATGGTCCTGGCACATTCAAGTCAAACAGATCCACCTCAGGGGCAAAAGAATTTACTAGAGCTGGAAAAGAGTAGTTAATGTATTGTCCCAACATTTATATAACCTAAACCTTACTGTCTGGTGAAGATCTTGTCGAACTTAGTCTAGAACATACAGATGACGTTGAGCCAGTCACAGCTGAACAAAACAGCACTGAAGATATCAGAAGAGACTACACACTGCTGCAATACCTCTGTGTGGTAACTCTAACTGGTAGATTTGAAAATCATGTTGTGAACATGTGCTTGCTAAATATTCCTGCTTGTAGGTAGGGCGAGGATAGTTCATCTGCATCCCGTGTTGAAAAAGTAGCTCATCGATTGCATCTTCCTGAGAATCAACAGTCACTCCTTCAAAATAATCTAGGTCCAAAAAGACTATGAAGCAGGAAAATGTAATATTGAAAGTACAAAGGAATAACATTTCCGTTTTAATGATTCATGCAAGCCTGACTAGCTCTACATTCATGTCTTTCAGTTTCTCATCACAAATGGTAGCAACAACTCACTTGTAGCCAATGATTGACTATTAGCAAAGTCCAGGCCCATTGATGTTGTCGCATCCTGCATTTCGATGGTGCTAAAACCAGGATCCATCATCTCCATGAATGAAGTGGGATGATACTACACAAACAATGAACAAACTTGCTTCACATTGAACAGTCATCGAGTGTTGCAACAAACAGTACTGCTCTGGAACTCCAAAAAAAGCCTCGTCGACAGACAATGCTCTCTGGAGCTCCAGACAATGTTGCGACCGAAGTATCTCTGCGATGCAGCAAGCTGTGCTCTTTGCTGTATCCTAAACTAATCTAGGGTTAGGGTAGGGCTAGGGTTAGCTGACCTACATGCCAGGACTTCCTGATATTGTGACATCTTAGTTATTAGGGGCACGAGAAGAATGCGACCCCACCCTAGTCTGTTTGGCTCAGCATGTCAACCAAGAGAAGGTTCGATTTGGACCGCCAGGCTAGAACAAACAACATAAATCCAAGCTTCGATCTTTGTTGATTGTAATGACTTCCAGTGTAGCATCAGTCTAGTCTCCTGTCGATCGATTACAGGCATTTGCAAATGGATTCAATCCTAATCGACAGCACCCATTGTAGTCCTACCGAGGCCGCGACTCCCGAACTGTTGCCATCCAAACGTATCCCATGAATTTCTGCTTCATGTTGGATATTGGAAGGTTAACTACTGCAATACTCTTATCATAACACACGCTAACAACATCTGGGACTAGAGACACCAAGGCAACTCCTGATCGCACGTCTTTACCAGCTCCGACTTCCCAACAACCCAACTCGAAGTCTGAGCACACATCGACGAGCCTCAGTTTCTCAACGTTCCCACTTGCACTAATACTCCGCACATCATCCCCACTTCACGTGATGGCTACCGCGTCAACAACATGGCTACACAAACTCGATTGTCCCACGTACACTCACCGCTGACTCAGCACTCAACATAAGACAGTCCTGCATGAAGCTCCTACTCAATAGACAACACCTGCACAACACTGGAAGTCAACTCTGCGTGTTTTCATGCGCCAACTGAGAGAACAACCACCACCTTAGAGACAGGACGTATACTGTGGACAACTAGGAGTCGGACCCACTACGTAGCCGCTTTGGACGAGCCTCCAGGATCCAGATTTCCGACGATCCTACTACTAGTGTTTGTAGACTAGTGACCGCGCGATCATGCGCGATAGTTGCGATATCCCATTGCAAATTTCATCAGAATAAACTACAGGGAGGCTGTGCCCAAGTACACTCCCCCGACCGGAAAAACAGGTTGTCAACCACAGTGCGGCTCGAAAATGCGTTGCTTTAGCGCTTTGCTAAGCAGACAGACAACTGCTAACTAGTAATCACGACATTTAGAGACTATCTGACGGCCACACGTCTCTACAAGTGCAACAGTTTCGACCGGATATGCTTGAGACCGTATCCGGGACATCGACCTTTAGTACGAGAAATCCCCTAGGACGCTTAATTAGATTATTTGTATGACCTTAAATGGGAGAGTCAGTTAGTCAGCGACGACCCGCCTTTTAGATTTCTAAGTAGCGGAATCGTGTCCTTTACCAAGCTAGCGTAGGATTTACAAGTATTGTGATGCAAGCGGCTCAAAGAGTTGCAGATTACGAAGAAGTGTTTGCCATGTACAGACCTGTTGACGTCAGTCGCATCTATCTCTACTAGCGCACGTGCTATTGTTGCTACACTGTACTAGGCACCGACATCTGCAACGTGTATGTCTGTAAAGCCTCGACCAAGAGCCTTTGTGTGTATATATAGCAACGCATTACTACAAGTATGTTGCCTTTAAGTGCACAGTAGGAATGCTGAAGACAGAAAAAGTCGGCCAGTCGCTGTGATGACGTAGTACCGTGTTGTTGTTGCAACACACACTACGTACCTACTAGTAGTGTACCTCTGCATTTGGAGAAAACATGCTTACGTAATTACGCTGTAGCATTTGTACGTATGTCACTCACTAGGTATACGTATGCATGTATGTATGTAGTTGTGTGTGCCCTAGCGGTGCATGGACATGCATCATCGTGTACATGTTCTAATACTTTACGATCTTTGTATGCCTAAAATTTTAGTTTTATCTGCTAGCTGAGTCTCGATATGCTATTGTGTGTAGTCTGTTGATTCAGATTGCTATCAGTCTATTAGACTACACGTACGTAAGTAGACGCTGTTAATCAACAGATCACGTGATCAAGAAAAATAACATGCTATTTACGATTGCAATTTTTGATGAAAACTATTAGTTTCATCAATCGGCATACAAAAACCTGCAGGATAAATTAATAGTATTTTTCGCGGCAACTTATGAGTCACGTGCATATTAACATTATCACGTGACGACGTAGCGCGCGTTGCAATTCGAATGTTCCAGTCAATGCAACGGCAATAAGCGATGGAAATGAATGAACAGAACTTACAAGCTCTAGCTGGATATCTCCAAAAGACACTCTCACCCGATCCAACAGTGAGAAAACCGGGTAAGCAACGTCGAAAGAAAGCGGGAGAGTGAAGTGTTGGATATGAGAAGTTTGGGAGACTTTAGGGAGTTTGAGGATTGATGAATGAGTGAAGGAAGCTTTTCTATGTTGTATTCTCATGATTTTCGGTCGATGCAACGGTTTCGCTTTTCATTCCGCGTCTCTGTTTGATTGTTCGTTTGTTTGTTTTTCGTGTATTCTCTGTGAGTGTTTGTGGTTTGCTTTCTTTGTGTGTGTGTTTGCTTGTAGAGAGGACAAATAGAAAGACAAATGAAGAGTATTGGAAATTCATTGCCTGCCTTTTGTCTGTTTGTGCTTGTTCTGTGTCGCTCCGTGTGTTTGTCTGTCTGTTTGTATGTCATTTGTTTGTCTGTCTGTTTCTGTCTGTTTCTGTCTGTTCTGTGTTGCTTTGTGTGTTTGTTTGTCATTTGTCTGTCTGTCTGTCTGTCTGTTTGTCTGTTATTTGTTTGTCTGTCAGTTTGTGTTTTTCTGTGTTGCTTGTGTGTTTGTTTGTCATTTGTCTGTCTGTTTGTATGTCCCAGTCTGTTTGTGTTTGTTCTGTGTTGCTCTGTGTGTTTACTTGTTTGTTATCTGCCTGTCAGTTTGTCGGTCTGTCTGTCTATTTGTCTAAATATTTGTGTGTTCCTGTCAGTTTGAGTCTGGTTGCTTAGATACGTACTTATACGTCAATTTATTATGTCACCTTTTATTAGATTTCTAACGTATATTGTCTGTTCTATTACATTCATAGCCGAGCGATTTCTTGAGTCAGTGGAAGGACATGCTAACTACCCGATTTTGCTTCTTCATCTTATTGAGGCAGATAGTGTTGAGTCGTCTATTCGGATCGCAGCAGCAATTTCGTTTAAGAATTTTGTTCGTCGCAATTGGCGTACTGTGGAAGATCACGACAACAGAATTAGTGATGGCGATCGGTCAACGGTGAGAAGGCTGATAGTCAGTCTGATGTTGAAGACGCCAGAGAGAATACAAGTACAGCTGAGTGAAGCAATCGGAATTATTGGTCGAGAGGACTTTCCTGATAAGTGGCCAGAGTTGCTAACTGTAAGAAAGCTGTGTCTGTCTCTCTGTCTTTGTCTGTCTGTTTTTTGTCTATCTGTCTATCTGTCTGTCTGTTCATTTGTCTGTCTGTTTGTCCATCTGTCTGTCCTTTTGTCTGTCTGTTTGTCTGTCTGTTTGTCTGTCTGTAAGTCTGTCTGTCTTATTTCACTATTAAACACTAAAAGCAAAATTTTACAAGAACACTGTCTGTCTGTCTGTCTATCTGTCTGTTGTCTGTCTGTATTATTTGTAGCGTCTGTTTGTGCTTTTATTGTGTAATAAATGTTTGCTCTCATTTAGGAATTGGTTGAGAAATTCTCGTCAGGGGATGTTCATGTTATCAATGGCGTGTTGAAAACGGCTCACTCATTGTTTAGACGATACAGACACGAGATGAAATCTGATGTTCTTTGGTTAGAAATAAAGTTTGTACTTGAGAAGTTTGCGACTCCATTGACAAGTCTATTGCAGGTAGGAAGTAATGTGAATGCAGCTATGTAATGCATTGGAGATGCATCCCTCCAATACAGTAGTCTAGTGTATTGTGAGATGCATCCCTCCAATACAATTACTTGTTAGAGCTTTGACTATTACTTTTTTGGCACCGCATTATTGTTAGTGCGATGGCCATGTAGTAGTCAGTTGCTCCTCATTTATCAAATAAATGAGTTCAAACGTGTATTGTGAGATACATCCCTTCAATACAAATAATCTAGTGTATTGTGAGATGCATCACTCCAATACAATAGTCTAGTGTATTGTGAGATGCATCCCTACAATACAAATAATCTAGTGTATTGTGAGATGCATCCCTCCAATACAATAGTCTAGTGTATTGTGTGAGATGCATCACTCCAATACAATAATCTAGTGTATTGTGAGATGCATCCCTACAATACAATAGTCTGTATTGTGAGATGCATCCCTCTAATAGAATCAGTATTATATCTATTTTGTGTTTAGCATATGATGACTTTAGTCCATCAACATTCCAGTGATCCAGCAGCTTTGAAAATTCTCTTCAGTTCTCTCACTCTTGTATCTAAGATATTCTACAGTCTCAACTACCAGGACTTGCCTGAGTACTTTGAAGACAACATGCAAACGTGGATGGATAGTTTCTATACTCTACTGATGTTCAACAGCAAGTTGTTACAGACTGATGTAAATAGTTGGTTTGTTTTATCTGTCAATGTATTTGTCTATGTAGTTGTCTCTGTATTTGTTAAGTTTATTTGTTTGTTTGTTTGTTTGTATGGATGTTTGTCTATTTGTCTGTTTGTTTGTCTGTCTATTTGTTTGTCTATTTGTCTGTTTATTTGTCTGTTTATCTGTCCATCTATTTGTCTGTTTATTTTGTCTGTCCTTTTGTCTGTTTATCTATCTGCTTTTTGTCTGTTCATTTGTCTTTTTATCAGTTCATTTGTCTTGTCTGTCTCACACCATTTTTACTCATCAAACAAAATTCTTTCAAAGGATGATGACGAGGCCGGTCCAATAGAACTCATCAGATCTCAAATCTGTGACAACATTGCAATGTACGCTCAGAAATACGACGAAGAATTTGGAGTACGCAAACACAATCTCATCTCTTCACTAACTCGAATACAATCCACCTTTCCTTTCAGTCTCACTTACCACGTTTTGTAAGCGCCGTGTGGGAGCTATTAGTCACAACAGGACTGCAAGTCAAATACGATCTGGTCTGATTGCCTACTGATTACACAACTACATAAACATGAAATATTCTAACTGTATATTTAGTTGGTCAGCAATGCCATCCAGTTTCTTGCAAGTGTGGCGGAGCGTGCGAACTACAAACAACTGTTTGAAAGCGAGGACACTTTACGAGGAATCTGTGAGAAAGTGGTTGTTCCAAACATCCATTTTCGAGGTGATTTTAACAGCAAAATTTGTGACTCAAATATTAGCCTGCATGACAGCATTCTTGTCACTCGATAATGTTTGTTATTTGTGCTTGATTAGATTCAGATGAGGAAGTATTTGAAGACAATCCAGAGGAGTACATTCGGCGTGATATCGAAGGCTCTGGTGCTCTAATTTTTTTGTGCCGGTTGTGTGTGTGTGTGTGTGTGTGTGTGTGTGTGTGTGTGTGTGTGTGTGTGTGTGTGTGTGTGTGTTATGCTATAATGTGTTGTTGTGTTAGACATTGATACGAGACGTCGAGCGGCTTGTGATTTAGTGAGAGCATTGTGTCGCCATTTTGAGGCTCCGGTCATTGAGATATTCTCAAGTTATGTTACTAGTTTGCTAACAGTAAGTGTTGTGTGTGTCTGTTTGTCTGTCTGTCTGTTTGTCTGTGTGTCTGTCTGTCAATACATATATTTTTTTATAAATGAACTACAGCACCAAAGCAATAGCTAATCTACGTGTCCATTACATCTAGTACATACAAGAAAACTGGTTAAAACTACGATGCACATTATATACGCACTAAATACACATACACATTATGACTAGACGAAAGGGACCTGTGGTCCTGGTCTCTAAATGTTTATGACTGTGTACTGAGAGCTGAAGTCTGTTTGTGTGTTTATCTGTCTGTCTGTCTGTTTGTCTGTCTGTTTGTTGGTCTGTCTGTCTGTTTGTCTGTCTGTTTGTCTATCTGTCTGTCCATCTGTGTGTTTGTCTGTCTGTCTGTTTGTTTGCCTGCCTGTCTGTCTGTCTCTGTCTGTCTGTTTATGACTGACTTTGTTTAGGAGTATTCAAAGAGTCCAGTAGCAAATTGGAGGAGCAAAGATGCAGCCATCTATCTGGTCACATCACTTGCCACACGGTCGAAGACTCAGAAGGTGTTTAGTTGTGTGTGTGTGTGTGTGTGTGTGTGTGTGTGTGTGTGTGTGTGTGTGTGTGTGTGTGTGTGTGTGTGTGTGTGTGTGTGTGTGTGTGTGTGTTGCTATATCAAATTTCTTGTGGCAGCACGGGACCACCGAAGCTAGTGAACTTGTCAACATTGGAGAGTTCTACACAAACCAAATTAAACCTCACCTGGAGTCACCTCAAGGTTGTCCCATTTCATATCGTTCAACTAATACCACTAACCATGTCATTCACTAGTCAATGAGCTTCCTGTCTTGAAGGCTGACTCTGTAAAATACATACTCACATTCAGAAGTCTGGTAAAAATTTGTTAGCATTTATTATGTATTTTCCTTCATGTTGTACTACACTGGTTTCTCTAATTGGTGCAAACTTTATGTTTAGCTTTCTCGTGATCTCTTAGCAGCTGCAGTCCCTTGTTTGACTAACCTTGTGGCATCTAGAGCCATTGTCGTGCATAGCTATGCCGCCTCGTGTCTAGAACGGCTTTTCACGATGAGAACTGTCGGCGGAGGATCACCGTAAGCACCACACTGTTTTGTATGTAAATAGTGAGATGCATCCTTCCAATACAACAGTCTAGTGTATTGTGAGATGCATCCCTCCAATACAATAGTCTAGTGTATTGTGAGATGCATCCCTCCAATACAATAGTCTAGTGTATGGTGAGATGCATCCCTCCAATACAATAGCCTAGTGTATTGTGAGATGCATCCCTCCAATACAATAGTCTAGTGTATTGTGAGATGCATCCCTCCAATACAATAGTCTAGTGTATTGTGAGATGCATCATCTAATACAATAGTCTAGTGTATTGTGAGATGCATCATCTAATACAATAGTCTAGTGTATTGTGAGATGCATCTCTCCAATACAATAGTCTAGTGTATTGTGAGATGCATCTCTAGATGAATCCCTAGGACACATCTTCGCCCAATCGCAATTGAGGCTTTCGGACGCTGGGGCCCCAAGGCTGAAGAGCTACTGACAGAGACGAACAAGATGGCACCCATGCAATTGGACATGCCAGTGGGCCAATTCAAAGCACAGTGGTCACATCATTTGTCGGTGACACTTCAACGACTAAATTCGGACATAATCAATAAACGGGCATTGACAATTGTTGGCAAGAAGGAGTCTGGTACCAGTGGGCCAGCTAACCTTGCCAAACGAGAATTTAGTTTTGACTTTTCATAAATTTATGTTCGTGTGTATGTGTGTGTGTGTGTGTGTGTGTGTGTGTGTGTGTGTGTGTGTGTGTGTGTGTGTGTGAGTGTGTGTGTGTGTGCTTGGTTGCATTGTAGTTTGCATTTTAGTTTGTGTCGTAGTTTGCTTGTAATTTGCCTTGTGCTTTTGATGACAGTTCTGAAAAATATATAAATTGTGAGATGCATCTCTCCAATACAATAGTCTAGTGTATTGTGAGATGCATTCCTCCAATACAATAGTCTAAGTGTTTAATGGTATTTGTGTGGTGTTGTTATCGTGATGTTTGCTTGCAGGTTTTCTCCTGCAGAGGTTCAGCCCATTACTGAGGCCCTTCTGACCAACTTGTTCTCTGCTCTCACGCTTCGTGGATCTGAAGAGAACGAATACATCATGAAAGGTTTCTAGTGAACACACCTCTTCCTTCTCCTGTATTGCTTCCGTCTATACGGACACGCTACCCTCTCAGTGGACACACACACACACACACACACACACACACACACACACACACACACACACACACACATTGCCATTTTGCCTATTTGTTTTATATGGTTTATTTACTCTAGCAATCATGCGAACTTTGGTGACATTGAAGGAGGCTGTTCTTCCATACATTCCCATCGTCCTGCAACAGTTGGTGGCGAAGCTAGAGATTGTGACGAAGAACCCAAGCAAACCACACTTCAATCATTATCTGTTTGAGGCACTCTGTTGTACAATAAGGTTATTCCTTATTTTTGTTGACATTGAGTGAGATGTTGCTACACTCTAATCAGACTAATATGTGTATTGTGAGATGCATCCCTCCAATACAATAGTCTAGTGTATTGTGAGATGCATCCCTCCAATACAATAGTCTAGTGTATTGTGAGATGCATCCCTGCAATACAATACTCTAATGTATTGAGAGATGCATCCCTCCAATACAATACTGTATCAAGAGATGAAGTTCTATAGTTTATTACCTTCTTTGCAGGGCAACATGTCGACAAGATGCTTCTGCTATTGTAACGTTTGAGGAAGCTCTATTTCCCATCTTTCAAGGCATACTCACCAGAGACGTGTTAGGTTAGATCGACATTATCATTACTTTGTTTATAATACTCATGAAAGTTGGTTAGAATTCATGCCATATGTTTTCCAAATTTTGTCGTTGTTATTGGAGGTGCGGCCAGCTCCTATACCTGACTCTTACATGCAGCTGTACCCGCACCTGTTGACACCAGTTTTGTGGGACAGACAGAGTGAGACGTGTGTGTGTGTGATGAACTGTTGACATGTAGTAATGAGATTGTGTTTGTGCGTGTCAAGGCAATGTTCCTGGCTTAGTCAGATTGCTGCAAGCTTATGTTTGTAAAGGATCAGAGAGTGTGGCAGAAAGTGACAAGCTGGTGTGTGTGTGTGTGTGTGTGTGTGTGTGTGTGTGTGTGTGTGTGTGTGTGTGTGTGTGTGTGTGTGTGTGTGTCACTGTGTCACTGTGTGTGTGTGTGTGTCACTGTGTCACTGTGTGTGTGTGTGTGTGTGTGTGTGTGTGTGTGTGTGTGTGTGTGTGTGTGTGTGTGTGTGTGTGTGTCACTGTGTGTGTGTGTGTGTGTGTGTGTGTGTGTGTGTGTGTGTGCGTGTGTGTGTGTGTGTGTGTCACTGTGTCACTGTGTCACTGTGTGTGTGTGTGTGTGTATGTGTGTGTGTGCGTGTGTGTGTGTGTGTCACTGTGTGTGTGTTGTGTGTGTGTGTGTGTGTGTGTGTGTGTGTGTGTGTGTGAATTTAATGTAAAAGATTCATTTCTATAATACATGATGCATTTTGTCGTCAGATGCCATTGCTAGGAGTATTTCAAAAGCTAATTGCTTCCAAGAACAACGACCATGAAGGCTTTTATATCCTCAGCAGTCTTGTGGAACATCTACCAATGTATTGTATCTAGATATTGAGAGAGTTTTGGTTATCATGCTGTAGGGTTATTGTGTGGTAGAGCTACATTGGCCGGTCAACTCAAGAGTGTCTTTGTAATTTTGTTTCAACGATTACAGAACTCGAAGACAACGAAATATGTGAAAGGTACGTGAACTTGTGCAGATGGATGTTGATGTTGCAAAATATGTTGTTTGAATATTTAGGAATTTTTTAGATTAATAGATTTGGTGGTTTGTAAATCACTGTCTGTCTGTCTGTCTGTCTGTCTGTCTGTCTATCTGTCTGTCTGTTTGTCTGCCTGGTTGTTTGTCTATCTGTCTGTCTGTCTGTTTGTCTGTCTGCCTGTTTGTTTGTCTGTCTGTCTGTCTGTCTGTTTGTCTATGTGTCTATGTGTCTATGTGTCTCTCTGTCTGTCTGCCTTTCAAAGTCAAGTCCATTAGTTAATGACTTTTTGTTTGCAAGGACTGATTTGTATTGTAAAAATTGTAGCATATGTACAAGTAGAATCTGTATGAGAATAAATTATATCTGTCTGTCTGTTTGTTTGTCTGTCTGTTTATCTGTTTGTCTATGTGTCTATGTGTCTGTCTATTTGTCTATGTGTCTGTCTATGTGTCTCTCTGTTTGTCTGTCTGTCTGTCTGTCTGTCTCTGTCTGTCTGTCTGTTTGTTTGTTTGTCTGTCTGTGTCTATCTGTCTGTTTGTCTGCCTGTCTGTCTGTCTGTCTAACTGTCTGTCTGTCTGTCTCTGAGTTTTGTGTCTCATCTAGCTTTACTATTTTTTCTCTTCAGGTTTGCTTGTGTTCTTCTGTCTCTTTGCGGGTAAACATGGTGGCAATGCTCTGGTCACTCTCATTGAAGACATCCAACCAAAGTCAGACAAGCAAACTCACATTTGTATACAAACTAATCAACTAGCTGCTTTAGATTGTTCGGAATGGTGATAGAAAAACTATTTGTTCCAGACGTTCAGAGGGTGGGAAGTTGTTGACTGTTTTGACCGGCTTGTGTGGTTTGGATAACGAGGGTATGATGACAGGTTTCTGGACACACTGAACGGAAAATTTGTGCAGTTGGAATGACAAGAGTTTTGACTGAAGCAGACAGTCTGTTGAGCGTGGGTTACAGCAAACTGTGGTGAGTTCATGCGTTTGTCTGTGTGTCTATTTGTCTGTCTGCTTGTCTGTTTGTCTGTCTGTCTGTCTGTCTGTTTGTTTGTTTGTCTGTTTGTGTTTCTGTTTGTTTGTCTGCTTGTCTGTTTGTCTGTCTGTCTGTTTGTTTGTCTATTTGTTTGTTTGTCTATTTGTTTTTTGTTTGTTTGTCTGTCTGTTTGTTTGTTTGTCTGTTTGTTTGTTTGTCTATTTGTTTGTCTGTCTGTTTGTTTGTTTGTCTGTGTGTTTGTTTGTCGGTTTGTGATTTCATGTTTTACATTCTTACTTTTCTCATCTATTTTTTCTGTGATCTACGTCTTTGTGCTCATCCTTTCAATCACAGTAATGTAACACAATGTAGTTGCTGCGTTGTTGTCTTCCAAGGGTTCAGCTGCTGCAGTCATTGGTCCAGCTGTTTGAGCTTCCGGAAGATGACTCAGTGCCCGACGATGAACATTTCATTGAAATCGAAGACACTCCTGGTAGGAAGGCAGCAAGACAGCAGTGCTTGACTCTGTTGTTGGGTTTTGAATGTTTGTTTGTTGTGGTGAAGGTTATCAGGCTGCTTACAGTCAATTGGTGTTTGCTGGGAAACAAGAACGTGATCCGTTCAAGCTGGAGTATGAAAATCCGAAGGCGAATTTGGCAAAATCGTTGCATAAACTGTCATTAAGTCACCAAGGAAAGGTATGTATTTGCTGCTTGCTTTGTTCTGTTTGTCTGTCTGTCTGTATGTCTGTCTGTCTGTATGTATGTATGTATGTATGTCTGTTTGTGTGTCTGGCTGGCTGTCTGTCTGTCTGTCTGTCTGTTTGTCTATCTTTCTGTCTTGTGTGTTGGTAGGGGCTACAGTTACGCCCATACACTTGTTAGTTGTTGTGGCTGTGTATGGAAGAATAAACCACTGTTTGTTTGTTTGTCTGTTTGTTCATCTATCTGTCTGTCCGTCTCTCTGTCTGTCTGTTCATCCGTCTGTCTTTTTGTCTGTCTGTTGTACAGTTTGTCTGTCTGTTCATCTATCCGTCTGTTTGTCTGTTTCTCTGTCTGTCCATCTGTCTGTTTGTCTGTCTGTTTGTCTGTCTGTTTGTCTCTCTGTCTGTCCGTCTCTCTGTCTGTTTGTTTGTCTGTTCATCCATCCGCCTATTTGCCTGTTTCTCTGTCTGTCTATTTGTGACCTATTTATCCCATTTCTCATTCTAGCTAACTCCTCTCCTGACCGGCAACATGACACACGACGCTCTCCAGTATTTGACAACATATCTGCAAGCAGCTAACATCACATCTTTGGCGTGATAACCTTTGTTCATGCATCTCATTGCGTATTATCTAAACATAACATAAACATTGGCGGTATTCAGAAAGGCGCGTTGGTTCCAATATTAACGGCTGATAGGTACAGTACTGTGATCAATATAATAGATATTAATTAATGAACAATTGCATTGAACTTTTTGGTTTAATTAAAAAATTAAAATTAGATAGGATGACGTCTTTATAACGTCGCAGTTTGAACCTGCAAAGATGTCATCTCATCTAATTTAATTTGCAACCGTATATATTAATTGTAAGTAATTGTTGCGTGGGCGTGGCCTTCGATAATTGTTTTAACAACTAGGGACTGAGTTGTGTCCTTCCAAGCAGGTTTGCATAATACTTGCGTGTACGATACACACTCCACTTATATAAATTGTCAATGTAACATGTCAGCGTGCACTTGCACTGTCGCATCTCAATGTATCTACATGCTAACGCGCGTTAGATGTACAAGTAGGCGTAGAACATTAGAAACGTCAGAATGTCCGAGAACTGGGCGAATTTCGGCGGTTTCAGCGGCGGCAACACCGCCAAACAGGTAAATAACAACACTAGATGTCTATAACTAACACACCATATTGTGACGTTGTCTTATCGGGTGAGCAGAGCACGTCTGTTGGTGGAACAGATGATTGGGCTGATTTTGGCGGTTTTGAGGTGCGCGCACGTTGTCTGTGTTGATTGTCGCGTTTCTCTAATGTCTAGCTGTTTTGTGTTGTAGGCTGCTACTCCTGCGCAGACTCCGCAACAGCAGCCGTCTCAGCAGCAGACGGCTCCTGCCAGCTCGTGGACTGCGTTTGCGCAGCAAGCCGGTGAGTTGCGAGT
>NC_085097.1:7764913-7784913 GCF_963422355.1 Corticium candelabrum | reverse complement strand
TAGAAAGAGTTCAAGAGGATGTTGCTCGCAGCTTGAAAGAGCAGCAACGGGTAAGACAAACTTCTGTTTGACTGACAGGTGGGTGAATGGACCGATGCATACGTGTCTTGTGTTTCTATAATGTTTGGTTTCTTAGTGTGAGTGTGAGTGTGTGTGTGTGTGTGTGTGTGTGTGTGTGTGTGTGTGTGTGTGTGTGTGTGTGTGTGTGTGTGTACATGCGTGTGCGTGTGTGAGGTGGGTAAGTATTGAGCGATGTTCCATTATATAACAACATGATAATATGATTTCATGATGTAAGAAAATGAACTGTTGACTGAAAGTTAGGGTACGTCTTTGAAAGACTTCTTCTCTACTACTGACCTACCACACTATTACATGTACTTGATAAAAGAATGCAATACACACACACACACACACACACACACACACACACACACACACACACACACACACACACACACACACACACACACACACACACATACACACACACACACACACACACACACACACACACACACCACACCACACACCACGCTTTCAACTAGTTACAGTAGTAAATAGTCGTGTTACTAGCTGGTGGATAAGAATATGATTTAGTCAGACGGGTGAATGCTGAGACAGTCGCATTGTCTGTGTAACTGTCGTGCTTTCTACTACCACAAGCTTTCTCTTTTAGGTTGCAGAGAATGTTCAACAGAGGCAACTTTCTGCTGTCGATTTATTTCTGGAGAGCAGTAGAAAGCTGCTGCAGAATCTAATGACACAGCAGACTTCTGCCGACTCGGCCATTGCATCACATCGTGACCAGACTGAGCCAGCTGTCATCTTGCATTCAGAATCAGCATAAATTATGTAAATAGCCACACCCTCGCTGAACGAGACGTTACTAACCAAGTAACTCTAGCTATTGCATCCTCGTGAAATTTGTCAGAGCATCTAGTTGCCTTCCAACTCACAGTTGAGTCTCTTCAGAGTGCATTCACACAAACGCGCATCTAACCCAATTTCTCGCTGCTGTTTCTTCGGAAATCGAATTGGAAATGTTATATCTGTTCGTTCGCTTCGTATCTCTCGTATCCGTCGGTCGGGATTGCTATTCTTCTCTATTTCTTATCCATCCAGCAAAGCACATTCGTTTGTATAAAACCCGGCGGGGCGGGGCCGCCGTGTGCAAGCAAGTCAGTAGGTGGAGTTTTGAAGGCGGATATGCATATTTGTGCAATTGCAAATTCGGTTTGATCGTCTTTACGTCACATGTACCGTGCTTATAGTTGTGTGGCATCGTATTGCTTGCCGGGAGTCTGTGAACAACGGGCCAGACGTGAGGCGTTGCAGTGCCATTCAAATGATGGTAAGGGTAAACGGAATCCTTCTAATGCAATTGGTCTTGGCGTTCGCTATCTAATCTCATGATTCCGTTTTGTCGTGCATTTATTGTCGTGCTTTGCTTCATGACGGTCGTGCAGGCTCACGCACAGCTACCGCTCGGTGATGGTGATGATGGTGGACAAGGAGGCAACGTTCAAGGTGGAAACAATCTTGTAGCTCTACCGGCAGGTGACGGTGTCGAGTTGTCCGTGTAGCTTGTAATCTATACGGTCTGCTGTATAGGCAGTCTGTCTCGTACTTTAGATCTAAGCTGCGTGTAGTGTGTGTGTCTGGCTGTGTGTGGGACTGACTGTGTGTGTCTGGCTGTGTGTGGGACTGAGTGTGTGACTGTGTGTGTGTGTGTGTGTTTGTGTGTGTGTGACCGACTGTGTGTGTGTGTGGGTGTAAGACTACATGTCTGGCTGTCTGTCGGTGTGTGGATATGCTTACAGACGCAATGAAACGACTGTGTTGAAACACAAGTATCTGTAGTTCTAGTTTGCTTGTGTGGCCTCTATGCACGAAAGACTATCAGTTGCATTGTTTTGTGTGGGCTTCTGAGGAATTATGCATGTAGACCTAACTAGACTGCATGGATAGACCAACACACAATATTTGGTCAGCTTTCAGTTGATCACAAGAAATTTTTTGTCTATAACTTTGTCTGCTGGTGGTCAGAAAGTCACCATGCAGGTAGTAGATGTAGGAAGAAGGAAATGACACGGATAAATACTTAGCTAGTGCAGTCTCAACATACCAATTGCATGTCTGGGGATTCCCTCGAATTCTCCAAAAACTCATTACTATTGTAATCTGTGCTTAGTCACTAATTACTCTACTGATGCATGAAGTTCTTGCTATTGATCATATGTTTGTGTTTTTTTTTTTTGACTACATGGTACATACTCAGATCCTGCTCAGTGGACTGCACAACATGTCCAGCTGTTTCTTACTTGGTTTAAAGATTACACCTCGCTGAACTCTCTCGATCCAGCCGTATTCCATGGCATTGATGGACCGAGTCTAATGAACATGTCCTGTGACCAGTTTATGGCTCTTTGTGAGGATGGCGACATAATCCATTCGTTTCTTCAAAGTCAATACTAGAAGCAGCGTCTACACAAACCTGCTCATCAAAAACGTTACTACTGCTATGCAGTCAACAGTACACACCTTGTGGTCGTGAATATCTAAGTTGTATGCAGATACCTGCAGCCAAAAAAATTTGTTGACTTTTAGATGTGGGAGGAATGACCCGAACAACATTTTGACATTTACTAGTAGAGTAAGACAAGTCACTGTGTTAGGACACTACAGAACAATGATGATGATTTCTAATCATGCAGAGTATAAGTCAATCAATTTTCAAAGGATTGATTATGTAGTGCAATTTTGCAGCCACTCGGTTGTTCTATGATGCTACTGCATGATCTAAGTTTTAGTGTGTGAGTGTTGTGCGTGAGTTGTGGTAACACACAATCACTCAAAGACTTGGGATTGATATGCATTCATGCAACACTAAAGTCAACAAACGCATGGCTTTCCTGTTGTTTGCAGGAATTTACCTTATTCTATGAACAGGATCATAAACAAACCCTAGCTGGTTGGTATGTTAGACACTTACTCACAGGCAAAGCATTTTCCGCATTCAGGGATTGCTATTTGAAGCTACAGCTTGCAGGGTGGACGTTACACTAGTACGTATTAGCTAATGATTAATTAGTGGCCGCCTCTTACAACGATTCGCTGTCGGGATCTACGGGAACTCCCCCTACTAACTACGTCATCAATCACGTGCGTGAATTTTGCAAACGTTCGTCCCATCCTGTGTTCTTCCTGCGTGCTTGCATCTCTAGGTAACGAAGCGCGTCATCAGCAACTGAAAAGTTGAGCATGACGAGACGGAAGGTGAAAACCAACGCCTAAAATATTTCTAAATAGGAAATGAGTTCGTGTTAGCAGATTTTATCATATGGTGAGAGGCAAGCGTTGAATATGGATTCACGACTAGAAGACTAGAGGTGATGCTAGGGAACTGGAACATGAACACATGAATATTAGTTTTGCAAGAGTAAGTGCCTATTTATTTATTAATATTTAATTGTATTGCCAATTGTATAGATCTCCATAGCCACTGTTATTTATAGATTCAATATTTATTTATTTTGGTAATAGATTGCAATCTAAAACTCTGGTTTACGTAGTGGAGGTCAAAGACGTTGAGACATGCAGCTTCCTGTGCACGTGGGATTAGACTATTCGTGTGTATAAAGGAAAGCAGCAACGCTCACAGTCGTTAGTCTGGATTTTGGAAGTGGCAAGTGTACGCGCACTTTATTGTCTAGACAGAGTTGATCAGGCGAGGCTCTTGTGACTGTATCTAGACGCTACCGGTAGCACAGCACAAGTCAGAGACCCTGTGACGTAGAGGCGTGGCCTACAATTAAACACTTGCAAGGTGAGCTAGATATGTGTGATTGAATTGTGCTCTAGGATATATTGCAATGCGCACAGTCTGCACACAAAATGCTGAGCTACACGGCTAGTTTGTCATTTGCTCGCTGATCGTCTTTTCCAGTCCGGTCGCCTTTCGCAATGTCGAAGCGTAGTTTGCTTTCGTTGCTGCAGGAAATCAATGCACGACCTTTCGATTACGCCTGTCTCGAGATCTAAACCGTAGTGACGGCTTTTCGTATGCGACCGAACTGAGAGAAATCGAAGTGGCGCAGTAAATCGTAATTCTTCGCGCCCGACGAGAATGGTCCGAGAAATCCGCGTGGCGCAGTAAGTCGTAATTCTTCGCGCCCGACGGGAATGGTCCGGCATGCGCGTCGGTGCAGACTTGTCAAGATATTTTTTCTCTCGCGTCTCGAAATAATTGCTACAAGAAGAAACCTCCCTTTTAGCATTTGATTGCGAGAGATGTGTTTAGCATTTGATTGCGAGAGATGTGCAGTTTGAGTGTTTGTGGGTTGTATCCATTCTATCGTGCAGAGAGGCGAGATGCCCGTGCATGCAACTCCCACCAATCTGCTCCACTTCACGTCGGGGATCGGCGTCTCTTACGACTAGTGGGATGTTTGACCTTTGGACGTAAACAGGGAAAACCCGTGCGTACCAACAGGTGCAGCAGTTGCCTTGTGTGGACTGGTCCTGACTGGAGAATTCGACTGTAAACCATATAAGGGTGTCGGAGTATTGCGATAAACCTATCTGGTGTTTGTTCAATTAGTTTTACATAATTGCATAGGTCTTGTTGTTCGGTGCACGTGCCCAAGTTAGTGGGCACATCCAAATATGGTTTTGGCAGTCATTGATCCTAATTGACTATTGCTACATAGGCTATACACCAACGCTGTCGGAGTCAGTCGTATTCTCCGGAACCGTCGTGTCGTGTTATAGACGGAGCCTATACCTGCACGTCTTCCTGTGATTTTCTGCAGTATTTCACGACTTTGCATCTCGTTTGCTTGATTGATTCTCGGCAATTTGTGAGCGTTACTTGTACTTGCAAACCCAATGGATTTCTTACGACAGGTGAGTTGCACGGTCGCACTCTAGAGGCTTTGCTCGTTTCCGTATTTCATGCGGTCTCTTTGCAGACTTACTTCAAACAGGAGTCGCTCGTCGACGATGTCTTTGTGCAGCCGTTGTCTCCCAGCAGCAGTCTCATGTATTCTTCTTGTCCCGACCTGAGGACTCTCTGTGCAGGTGCAGATGAAGGTTAGCATGATCATAATTTGCATGCACAAACTCCACCGGTTTTGCTGTGTGTTGCTGTTTTGCTAACTTGTGTGTTGTGCATTGCTGCAGATGTCGATGACTATGTGAATAACTACGTTCTCGACGATCTCAAGAATGTCTTTCCTGAGCGTGAGGAGGCGTCTGTGGACGACGACCTGGAGGTGATCGAAGCGCTACTGCAAGAGATCGAGGGTGGATCACTACCCTTGTATGGAGACGAACAGGAAGAGGAGACGGAGATGAAGTACAGTGACTGTGCACAAGCACAAGAGCAGTACACGCAAGTGTACGAGTGGCTGCAGGAGAGGAGCAACCCTCGGACAGTGCCAGATGTTCAGGAACAATACCAGCAACAATACCAGCAGCAATACCAGCAGCAGTGCCAGGAACAATACCAGCAGCAATACCAGCAGCAAAACAGATTTCGACACCATCAGCGCAGTTTGAGTGCTAGCTTGCCTGCACACTACACCTCGAGATCCTTCCAGCAGCAAGTCACTCCTCGCTACGGATCTTGCTCTGCAGCACCACTACAACAACAAAACTACATGAACAGACCAATCGAACGAAGCCCTCTGGCCCAGGATACCGACCAGTTTGAGTTTACAAAACCAGCACCTGTGCCTAACCAGACCAGCCCTCTTCCAGTCAGGAAGTGTCTTCCTCTGATGCAACAAAGTCAGCAGCATTGTTGTTTTGTTTAGGGTTTATTAATTAAATTTGATTTGTTTTTCTTCAGGCAATCTCGTGAGGTCTGTGAGCTGCAGTGACGTTTACCCTGCCAGAAATAGTGAGCCCGAGTATACCACGAGTGTGTCGCCACTGACATACATCAGCAGTAACAGCTCTGGTCCCGGAAGCCCACTATCACAGACTCGATTTTTGTCATCGTCTCTGAACAGTGTTGGTAAGTCGTTGGTTGCTTGATATCGTTCGAGTGATGTCGCTCACGTTTACCCTGTTAACACAGACTCTAATGGATCACCCAGTCTATCTGAAAGTGGTTACGATTCGCCTGACGATCGATACAACTCGGCAAACAGTGAGTCTGTTTCATGCTCAACTCGTTTTGCTTATTTCTCTAATCATAACGTTGCCTTTCAGGTATCGATTCAACCACTGCTCTTGATCTCAACCAGTTGCCTTGCATCAGGCTCCACGACGACTGTGCATCGAATCCTGTAATTCATTCTCTCGGTGTGATGGACGATGGCTCTAAACTTATGGCCATTCCCATCAATCCCAAGACAGGCAAGCCAAGTAAGTCAACAACGTTGTAAAACTAGGTAGACTCCAACTAATCTGTACTCATCATTAGAGAGGCGACGAAGGAGAAAGGCACGAAACCAAGTCGTTCCTCCTCCTCTTCTCAACAACCGATCAAACACGACACTGTGGGAGTTCTTTCTCGAGTTGCTACTGGATCCAGATAATTATTCACATCTGATCACGTGGGTCGACAGGGAAGCCGGAGAGTTCAAAATCATCGACTCCGAAGTGGTGTCTGTCATTTGGGGGTTACTAAAGAACAAGAGCGGGATGAAGTACGACCACATGAGTCGATCCATTCGTTACTACTATGGCAAAGGAATTCTGGACAAAGTCCATGACAGGCAGCTTGTATACAAGTTTGGCATAAACAGCAACTGGATGACATACCAGCGCAAAAGTCAAGGCCTCGACATCAGCCGCATGCCGACTGCACCCATCGACGTGTGTGGACGAACCGCCAAACCGAAGCATTTTGCAGTGGCACGAATCGCACCGCCTGTACAGATACAACAACAACTTGTACACCAACACATTCTCTGGTAACTCTCGAGTGACTAATAAGACTGATGTACACAAACTTGTAATATATCTAATAGATTAGAAGTTTTAACTGTCTAGAAATCCAATTTTTCTTGTACATTTTCATTGGATGTCGGCAATAATTTTTTAGTTACTTACGTAACCTGTGCTGGGTGTTGCCCAATTGCGACTTAATTATTTGGTTCAATAAATACAGGAACTCGCTCTCTCACTCATTGCGTTTGCTCAGTGGACATACACATGTCGTTTGCTTTGGTGTATTTGTTCCTTAGAAAGTCTTAGTAGATTTATTGGTCTACGAGTCGTGAAAGCATGCCACTTCTAAACATTTTAGAGCAGACGTCACCACGCGGTGAAGCACGTGAATATACGGGCACGTGGTTATACGGGCACATGAGCATGAATACAGGCCCTCTCTATTCAGGAACTCAGTTGCGAGTGGTCATTGTGGCTCGATTCTGACAGTTGCGAGTTTGATCGGTCAGCTATGTAAACTACCTATCATATACTGACCTAACTGTATCAGAATTATTAATTATTTATAACCCATTCATGCGTACATTAATATTAATATTGAGCATTTAATTTTATAGTTTTCTTTGTATAAGTTCTTGCTTGCGGGCGATGTACCTCTTGGTAAGACAAAAGATACATTACATATTACAGTATATGAAGCAACCTAATGAACGAACCATGTACTATAGCTAACATCACGTGATTGTCAATATGCTAACATCATGTGATTGTCTATAGCTTGGCTCATTCATTTATCTAAAAATATGAGAATGCCTACTAGCTGCTATTACTAATGATTCGAAATCAACTTTGTTTGGCTGATCATTACAGTTTGCAGAGTTTGGTGAAACTAAAGCGTGTAGGACTTAGTTGGTATGCACTTAGTTGGTATGTACTTATCATATTAATTACAATGTAATGAAGAAAGTAATTGCAAAGGCTGCATTTTAGTGGAATCAATGGCATGTTGGGGCATGTTGCTTTCAGGTGATAATTATGGTTATGTATATTATGTTATGTATATTCATTGTGTTAAACTTGTTGTTTCAATGTGTGGTTTGCAACTTTGAAACCTATTATGGGTTGTAGCAACTTGATAGGCTTACATGGTGCTAGTGTGGGATTATGGTTTGGTTTGATATCAAATAGAGGTATGAATATTGAGATAGATGTGATTAGAAACATTGACTCGTTTACAGTTGAGACTTTATGTTGCACGTGCACACATAATGATAACCAGTCTACACATACGTGTTTGCAATCGAATGTGTATAGTAATAGCATGCAGTGTATAATTAATTAAACAGTTATTTATGTTCATCTAATGCTTAATTACTGTCACAGTGTTGGTAAATATTACAAACTGTTTCATGTTTTTTCTGCCGTTTGGCTGGCTGCATATGAGAGCTCACACAGTAGTTGTCCTCTGGACCTCGTGCAATCCCAAAAAGTATCCGAGTTAATTAATTAATAATTTGAGAATTTAATTTTGGTCTCTAATGTTAAGTTTATAGCAGTTAAACTCTCAAATGAAATATTGCACTCAAAGCAGTGGCGTAGCTACGGGCGGTTCTTGGGGTTCAGTACCCCCAAAAAGTTATGGGCGTGGTTGTTCATGCTTTTACAATTACACAATTTACACACATCAATGTTTTGATATATATGTATATGTATATATATATATATATATATATATATATATATATATATATATATATATATATATATATATATATTATAGTCTAATAAAGGGATTTTATGTACATAATTATACAGTACCGAAATGCTACGTTGTTAGTTTGTAAATTTATACCTATATACATATACAGTTAATTTTGAACAAATTAATATTAATAATGAACCCAAAAAAACTTTTCAAAGTTCTTGTGTGTACACAGCGATGACGTCACGTACGTCACTCAATGGAAACCTCACGTGACGAGCTGTCTGTAGCACGTGATTCGTCCAGTCCATATGTGGACATCAAGATATACGTAGGGATTGACGTTGGCCTGATTTCGTGATCCAATGGTGTCGTGCGCGCATACACTTGAATTCTAGTCGCTCTGCGTCACATTATCATCGCTGACCGTGCGTAGAAGTGAAAGCAGGTGGAGGTCGTCACGGGATAGCCAGTGCTACATTACTTGCTACACCACTTGCTACATACCATTGGCTAGCAGTCAGGTTCTCTTCTCTTGCAAGATGAAGTTTGCAAAAACGGTGAGAATCAGTGCATACACTTGCAGGCGAGTCATGTCGTGCATGTTGCTACACATCTCGCTGCAAACGTGACTGAATGTGTATTCGAATGCTAATGCTGAGGCTGCACTCTGTAATGGTGTTTTTCTTGCGGGGAATGACGCGGTCAGGCTCGTGCACGAGCGGACGTCTGCAGCGATGAATCAAAACGAAGACTTTGCGCTTGGCAGACTAAAGTGGACAAATTACCGAAAGGTCAGTGCGCTCTTTGAATTCATTGAAACAATGTAGTGTGCCATCGTGTGTGTGGTGTAGCCACAATTATGCACACACATTCGATATGTTAGCTTCCTAATTAGCCGGTTGTACCATTATGATTGAAAATGAGGAAGCAAGTTTCCCACTGAATATTTTTGATTTGTTGTTGATATCAACAAATTGAAAGGGTTTCTCTTTGATAGACCGGAGAGTGTGGAATCGTCGACACGTTCACATCTATTTGAATTGGTGCAAGGTGAAGTTTGACTTGGAGGAGCTTTTTCCAGAGACTCAATTTGGGGACGTCGATGGTCAGACTCTGTGCACTATGAGTTGGAATGAGTTTGTGCATCGTGCTCCGTTTACTGGGGACATTGTGTACGAGCACTTGAAGGGATAGATTTCTAGGTTTGAACTACAACCTTTCTATTGATTTACACTAGTTTTTAGATGCGCCATAGTCGATCCTTTCTACAGTTTCTAAGACCATAGCCTATAAAGAGATGCTAGATGTAGGTATTTAGTTTAGTTAATTAAAGAATACGAATTGCTGTGGCTTTCATTTACTTTCTGTATTGACTGATAAACAGTATGTTGTTTGATCAACTAATAGGATATTTGAACCAGAGACAACATTATAGGATTGAGCTTCCATAGGAGGAGGAAAAGGCAATAGAGATTCTTAATTTAGTGTAACTTTCAAGAAAGTTAGATACTGATGATAGATTTAGTCCATACTGTATGAAATCTGTATGAAATAAGCAAGTCTTGCACGAGACTTACCAAGACAGCTGCCTGCCCAAATGGTTAGTATCATCTTAAGTAATTAATTAATTAATTAACAGTCAGTGACAAATTATACAGTGAAGCAGTACAGTCATCGAAATGTACTAGACTTGTAGTAGATTTGTACTACATGGTGGCTGGCACTGCACAGTTTGCAGCTGCACCTTGATTTTATGTGCAACAAGATCATAATGATGCTAATCAATTAATTAAAGCCAAATTTGTTCCTGCTGGGTATACCATTCCTATTGCTGTGGCCAATGCTTGTCTTACTTTATTAGCAAAACTCTGACTTTCATGTTTGCCACACTACTAGTATATCATGTATAACGAGTAGGGATAACTGATGTGTAGACCAAATATATTTTTGTATGATACAATAAGAATAAGATTTGAACATTTAGTTAGCTGCTCTAGGAGGGATTTCAAACACACACACACACACACACACACACACACACACACACACACACACACACACACACACACACACACACACACACCACTGTGTGTGTGTGTGTGTGTGTGTGTGTGTGTGTGTGTGTGTGTGTGTGTGTGTGTGTGTGTGTGTGTGTCAAATCGTGCCGAAGGCACCTAGTCACGTTACCCTCTTCCTTTAGTATTACCAAACGACTAAACAAACAATAAAGGCAAAATTGAGGTCTTCAGGATTTGCTTAATATTGCAACTACAGATAAGCTAACTTCCTGCATCTGGTATTAGGTTTCCTTTCATGAGCACAGTGAGCTTATCGTGGAGCCCGTATTTTAATAAAATACGACAATTTTGCTTTCTATCGCTTTTGATCAGTGATACACAGATTTATAGTATTTGAGGTGTTTTTACACTGCACAATAAATTTGAAGATGATCGTTAGTTAATTCAAGAATTGTCAATTAATGTCTTATCCAATCAGTAGATTGCATAATTTCATAATGTGATATATGATAGTGTTAGACTGCAGTATCGGTTATATTACACCTACTGACCTACTTACCTACTGACCTACTTACATACTGACTGCCAAGTGTGCTCTGAGTAAATAGTGAGGCAAGCTTATCAAGTTCAAGATCAATGTTTGTGTTGATAACTTTCTTTGTGTATGACCGGAAATTCAATCATTGTAAGCCAATCAGAAACTTGTTGGTTTGTGAATGCCTGCCACACCACCTGTGAGACTAGCACCTCATTCGAGTAGACTTAATTATATATATAAAGGGAAGGTGATGTATTAATTAATGAAATCTGAAAAAATGTTGATGTTATTAGACATGCCGCTGTACAAATTGGTGCTGGGCCTGTCAGTCCACCATCAAAGTAGGTTGCTTGGACCAAAAATGCGCCACAAAAGTGGTCCCCTGCGCAGGATATGACATCAATTATGGTCCTCCCTGATCAAAATTGGTCTGCATTGAAGACCACTCGAGCATCTGGTGAAGACCAATAATGCATGGGCACTACTTAGCAGGTCCTTCTTCGCATGTCAAAATTGGTCTGAGTATACTAGGAATGGAGACTCTTTGTTTCAGCTGGGATCATATTTGCAAGATGGGTACTAGGCCGTGTTTCTACTAGCTGCACCTTAAACTAGTTTAGCTTAAACGCATTTAAAAACTAAACCAGTTCAAGAAAGCGACTGTTTCCACTAGGAACTTGCACATCCGGGATGTGCAAAACAAACCGTGTATGAACGCCTTGTTTTGAAGTATTGGGCTGCTCTGTCGCCAAGTCAGAGCAACTGTTGGTTGTCACTGATTCAGCATCTGCTAGTAGGAATTTGCATGACGATGACCAAGGACACCGTCTTCTCTCTGTCCGTAGCTGCTGATTTCTTTCTCCAAGTTAGTGACCCTTACATCTTCTAGGGCAATTCTATCCCAGCAAAATAGTCAATATCATCCAAAACAGCGTTGTCAGAAGCCATCTAAACAGCGACAGTTAAACCTAAACCACTTTGCTAAACCTACTTTGAAGCAGGTTTAAGAAAGCGGTTTAGGTTTAAAATATAACTGGTTTAGTGCAGGTGGAAACAGGCCAATTCTAAACAACTTGTTAAACCGGTTTAGGCACTAGTGGAAACGCACCCCTAGTGGACCAAATTGGACCTGGTCTTGTCATGCAAATTCTGTCATAGGACATGTGTTGTCTTGGGAACCGATTTTATGACATGACAGACCATGACTGTTTGTGATATTTGTTGTTGTTTTACTTTTAAACATTGGGGAGGGCTGGCCTAACTGCATGATGCTTATGGTGTACAACATTTTGACAAACAGTCATGGCAAATGGTGGTGGTGGTGGTGGTGGTGGTGGTGGTGGTGTGTGTGTGTGTGTGTGTGTGTGTGTGTGTGTGCGTGTGTGTGTGTGTGTGTGTGTGTGCACGCGCGTGTGTGTGTGTGTGTGTGTGTGTGTGTGTGTGTGTGTGTGTGTGTGTGTGTGTGTGTGGGCATGTGTGTCAGCCTCAACTACATCTGTTTGTCAACATCCTAATCAACCATAAGCTGTAGTTGCACGAGTGCTCCAGTTTTAGATACAGAGTCGTAGACCCTATTCTCATGTTCTTGCAATAGCATGTGTCAAACGAAAAAGCAAACGAGCTCGAGGGACCTTATTTGCTGCTTACACGTATAGATCTCTAACCTACTCTGCCATACAAAAAGTGTCAAAACTTACTCTGCTACCTACTGTCCTATAGCTCTGCAGGAGTCTTCACTTGCTCTCACTTACTGCGACTCGATCTACACGTTTGCAAGAAGACTACGGAAGTCGAGATACATCTGTTCTCCGTTTCCTGGAACTCTGTAGTTGAATCCAGATATAGTCATCAGACAGAGACCTCTACCATTCATGTGGAATCTCCTCAGATCCAAGTTTTCAATGTTATATTTCTGTCCCCATCTTTGCACCCAGATGCCAACCTGCTCAGATGTCCAGTTCCGCGGATCTAAACAAATGCAGCGTTTTGACAATTGATCATCATCATCTCATATGCAGTTCAAACCGTGTGGTAGGCCTGCAGCCGGATCAATATTCTCTCCATCTCCCTCACTCTCGTCGACACAGTTCTCGCCCCCTGGACACATCAGATCACAACTGCATGTAACTGATCGACCTTCTATCTACGCAAGACGAATTAGGAGAAGGCACGGGCATTCGCTTTAAATTACGGCTGCGTTGGCTGTAGAGAACAGAACATGGAAGAGGCGTGGCACGACTGCTTACTCTAGTTACTCAAGATTTCTAGCATGATGCACATACGTGAGACGCAGAGAAGTCTACTGTATTACAAACTGGATGATACAAGAAAGCAACAAACTACGGAAGTCTGACAAATCGCATCCTGCTAGACACTCACGTCAACCTGCGCCTCACTAGTAGTTCTGCAGTGACGTGCACTGCTAAGTGTATTTCTCTCGACGGCATCACAACGGAAGGCGGAAGACGAAACTGCGTGCGGATGTTGAACAACAGAGAGAATTACCTGGACTGACGCTGAGCGTCAAACGAATATGATGATGTGGCATCTCAGAATTATCTCCGTCTCTGCCGCCGATGCTCATCTAGCCTTCTATCTATAGAGATGAGGAAGGGGGTGATTAGATATACATGCAGTACTAGTGATGAATAGAGAAGAAGGAAATGTGATTTACTCGCCTCTCTTTCTCTCTCTTCCGCACAACTGCAGCGTCGTTGCAACGCCTTTGCGGGCTTGAGCAAGTCTCTTGTCCGACAATGTTGTCGTTTCCTCGTCTGCAGAAAGAGTTGCCAAGTTGGATAGACGTGCAGTGTTCCTACGGAGTGTGGGTGTAATGAGGTAATTAGGATTAGGACACGGCACTTGCAAATAGACTCATGCCTAGAATCACGCTTCTGAGAGAGAGCCGTGACTTTCAGCTACATTCACATCAAGAATTGGACAGACGCTTTTACAAATGAGCGTTCAGAGAAGAGGCAACGCAACAACATTCATAGAAGGGATAACTTACTCGTGTAGAGGCGTGGCTTCATTTCCTAATATGGTCAATTCAGCTGCCATTGCTAGTTACGAGAGCCTCTAGGCGCATTTTTCAAGACCCTTCCGTTCGTGCAACGTTTTCTTTTCATGCATGTTGCTGTGGCAATAGAACAGTTTGTATGTAAGTTTCCAGTTGTCAATGCTTCATCTAGAAACCGAAGAGACGTGCTGATTGCAGTTGCTACGTATCCTAGACGCATGGCGCGGCGACAAGGGTCTAGCAATCACCTTCTTGCAGGATAGTGAAGTTCCGTGCGCGTACGCGCCAAATCCGCCAAGAATTATTGTCACAGCTCTCAAACTCGATGACGCCTAGTCTCTAAATATATATAACGGTGATAATTATATCGATGATAGGATATTAGGTTAATTAGTTATTTAATTATCACCACCATTGAAAATACAGACGGAGGGAAACCACAGTCGTAGGAAACCTCAAAACAATCAATAGAAACTTACCATGTTTGGTCATAAGGGCGTGTTTTTGAAAGCCTGCAGTGCTCAATTTGGTATCTGACGTGAACTCGGCCGCAATCTAGTGTTTGCAGACTCGAGACACTCCAAACAGTCTCCTAGGTGTTCACGATCTACTTTTCGTTGAAAACATCTCGTTTGTTGGAATACATGCCCAACTGCGCAAGCGTGATCGACGGGAAAACACCGTGAGAGATGACGATTTCGACTTCGAAGAATTGTGGGCGTTAAACAAGATGTTAATAAACATTAGATCATATTCTTGGAATCAATTATGTATTGGCCAATCACAGATGTTGCTTCAAAGAGCGGCAATTGAATGGACCAGTAGCAAAACACCTAAGTGGTTGCCAGGCGTGGATATGTAAAAATAGTCTTGAATTACTGCAGCAACTTGAGTGGAAGTCTGCTTGGTCACGCCCGGAGGTTGGCTTAGAGCCACCGCAAATTTGATTACCAGGCCACAGACTTACCACAAGTTATCAAGCGAGGCGGAGTGCTGCTCTACAGTGTTATATAGCTGAGACGCTTATAAAGGCGTGTTGACTTCATTCGAGGTAAGCGCCTCTAAGCATTTATCTCTCTTGCACGTTAGACTGTACATTGCATCCGCTCGTCTTCCTAGCGTGGGCTGCGAATCCATATTCTGTCTCGTTTGTTTTCCTATAGCCATGACCTGTCGTCCTCAAGTCGTTCCATCTCTATCTCCTCAATTGAGCTACGCAACAGAAGCTCCCAGCGAAGAACAGTTGAAAGACATTCTGGACAGTCTCGCTCAGGTATCCACCATCTACACGCATCGACATCAATTCTCACGTTGAGGCTCTAGCGAGGGGCGTGTAGAACGCTGCATGCTCTGTTGGCTTCGATCGACTTCTGCGGTTGGCGTCTTTAGATCGAATGAGAGTTTTAGTGTAGCCCTAGGCCACACGCGCCACTTCGCAGAAGAGAAGAATAGACAACAAAGTTGTGAGACTACACGCGTGCGTAGATTGTCTCATCCTTGTTTCTCGTTCTCAGGACGTTTTTCCAACGGAAACCGATAGCTACTTCGATCTGTATACAAGAGAATTGTATTCATATCCACTGCAGAACGAAATGCACAGCAAACTTTGCTGCAAAGCGATGATGACGACTGTCGACTATCACAGCCCGCCGTCGCACACGACGTCGACCCTTCAACATTGTTCATTTCGTCCTAGCGATATGGAGCGTTTCACAGTCACCGGAGAATGGAATACGCTAGGTACGATTTTGCAAGATGATGATGGCAACAGCTTGCAGCGCAGTCTGCACACTCAAGGTACACACTTGTTGTTTTCTTCAATCTGCTCTCATTCATTCGTTAGTACAAATTGTTTTGCGCTTCGAGAGGCCTTATATGCGTGCCCGTATCGTCGTTTGTTACTTGTGTGAGTCTTCATTCTTCCTTGTTTTTTTGAAGGCCCATGCGATTGGACGGTGGAACACGTGCGAGAGTGGTTGGTGCAGACGGCACGTGACCATCACTTGGGCAGCATCGACTACAACTCGTTTGCAATGAACGGCGAGCAGCTGTGCAATCTCACACTGAACGGATTCAAGCTTCGCGCTCCTCTGGCAGGAGAGATTCTCTACTCGTTGCTGTGCAGTTTGAAAAAAGGTAAGAGAGATTCGTGTTGCATATGCATATGGGGCGTGACAAAATGTAATTAACAGTTGGTGGGTGTCGATTTTTTAGATGCGAGCTCGTCTCATCGCCACCGTTCTGTGCATCAGAGCAATGTCTGGTATCCCAAGGAAGTGGCCGGACCGACTTCTCCACCGAAAGGAGAGCCTGCGACAGGTAGGATGCATAAATTGCACTGACTGCATGCATGCGTATGTATAGACACTAGATGTGGCTTTTGTTATGCAATGTAAAAAGTCCACGGTGTACATCATACGTGGGCTGTTTGCCACAGGAAATGAAGTGGCACAGCTGTTTCTATAAGTTGGAAACAAAGGGGTCTAGTGCATGTGGGAACCTTATGTAATTCAGAACGATCTACTGATTGCCTCTCTTGTCTATGTATCTGTACTTCTAAATGGGTGTGAGAATGATGTAATGTTTACTGTTGGCTTGTTGTTGTGGAGACCCTTGGGATTTCAAACAGCATCCGGTTCCAGCTATTGATCTCGTGTTGTTGTTGTTCTCGCTCTAGATACTTTCAGTGATTGCTCAAGCACGAGTTCGTGCTATTTTGATGAACGTAAGGCACCTGCAGTTCGTCCCACGAAGTCTTGTGTGTGCGTTGGTCTAGCTACACGTGCACCTGTTGTTGTTGTTTTGCAGGTGAGAGAACCAGAATGTCCTCATCCCCTGCAACGTGTGTGTCTGGCTTAGTATCATGCTCTCTAAATGGTAGGACATCCTCTAACCGGTTAGCAGCTGCATGTGTTTGCGTATGCTCATTATTCATTGTTCATTAGATCCGCGTTTTTTGGCTTCTGGCGCCTCGCAGCTTCCATCATCGACATACACAAGAGTGAACTACACTCCATTGACAGGTAGGTGGTTTCTTTCAACGAAGTAGGCTTCTGGGCACGTCTTTCCATTAAATTGTTTGTATCAGTTGAGGTTTTGTACTTACGGCTTCTTTTGTTTATAGGCATTGCTCAATCTCTTCCTGTATGTGAAAGTGTCTTTGCATATACAGCAAACCCATCTGGATTTACATCCATCAATCCTTTTCCCACTACCACATACAAGTCTACTAAAGGTATAAGCACAATGATGGATTTTTGGCTGTTGTTGTTTAGCTAATGTATCGAGTTAATGTTTGTTGTTGTTATTACCAGATGCTCCACCAACCCATTTGAGAACTTTCTTGAAAGAGTTGTTGTCTAACAGAATGTTTGCTTACTGCATTGAATGGGCGGATGAGTCACAAGGCATCTTTCGTATCCTTAACAGCGAAGAGGTGGCTCGTTTCTGGGGCATTCGAAAAAACCGGCCAAAGATGAACTACGACAAGCTGAGCAGGTCGCTTCGTTTTTATTACAAGAAAGGCTTGCTAAGAAAAGTGCCAGGCCAGAGGCTTGTCTACCAGTTCACCGATCCTAGCTTGAGTTTGAATGCAATGGAAAAGAAGGGCACAACCGAGCAGCAAGAGAGTAGTAACTCTGTGAGGAGCGACGAATGAAACGATACTATGAAACAACCACTACAATGTATATAAACTGCTGGCAGCAAGACTGTCCCACACAAGCAGTATATCAACAGTTGTTACTGATTTATGATTTATGAGTTCGAGTCAGACGTAAACTGACTGAAGACTTGATGAGGTTTGTAGTTGCATGTACACATGGACACTTGGTGAGATTTTTGAGAGTGATTTTAGCTACAGAGGGATGCACCAGGTTTATCCTGGGGAGAGCGTTTGTACAAGCTTTCTGTGAGAGTTTTGGACATATTCAATGTCTCGAATTTGCTTTATTATACCATATGCTATACTCTAGACTGTTAACGGTTGATTGGAGGTTTTGTGAGAGAAGCAGTTTGTAATTATATATACTTCTTTTTACCAGCATTCCTACCCTATGCATCATATAATGATCATACACACACACACACACACACACACACACACACACACACACACACACACACACACACACACACACACACACACACACACACATGCATATGTCTTGGTCTGATTTGTTGTCTGCATATCAATGAATTGATTTTCATTAATAAATTAAGGCTGGAGGGCATTGCATGTTGTCTTGAACATAATGATAGGTAAATACCATAAGTCAGTTTGAAAGACGGTTTATACACAACAAGATGCATATCAGTATCCTGAGCAGTATAATAGTATTCTGGGATATCATCGACCACCAATTATGCATTACCAGATGATCAGCTGCACACAGTCCCCGTCCACAAGAGATATTGACTGATATTAGATCAACTCTGGCACTAACACGTCTAATCAATCCCACAGTGTTTCTCTTTTCCTAAGAACTCCCCCATGCATAAACCCACAAGTCTGGCTAGCTCCCAGAAACAGGATGAATTGAAAGCATAAACACTATTAATTAATTTATAACAAAAACTGTTCCTTTCAGTGTAGAACACCCATCGTTATTTTCTAACGCTCTCTTGGAATTCTGGTTCTAATGGTGACTGCAAGTGGACTTGCTGGTAGTAGTGCAAGTATAAATGTACAGTAGTGGTGTGTGTGTGTGTGTGGTGTGTGTGTGGTGTGTGTGTGGTGTGTGTGTGTGTGGTGTGTGTGTGTGTATGTGTGTGTGTGTGTGTGTGTGTGTGTGTGTGTGTGTGTGTGTGTGTGTGTGTGGTGTGTGTATGGTGTGTGTGTGGTGTGTGTGTGTGTGTGTGTGTGTGTGTGTGTGTGTGTGTGTGGTGTGTGTGGTGTGTGTGGTGTGTGTGTGTGTGTGTGTGTGTGTGTGTGTGTGTGTGTGTGTGTGTGTGTGTGTGTGTGTGTGTGTGTGTGTGTGTGTGTGTGTGTGTGTGATTCGACTTGTCATTACTGATCACCAACCAGATGTAGGTGTGTGCTTGTCATATCTTCTGGATGCTGACCTGGTAGGAAACAGGAAGAAGCTTACATCAGAGGTGTCAGTGTCAGACCTTGAATATGCTGATGATATGGCATTGATATCTGATTCTTATGAAAGTGTATCCTCCTTGCTGAAATCTCTGGATTCGTCTTGCCATCACATGGGGCTTACCATCAATTACAAGAAGACCAAGCTTCTAGCTGTCCTACCTGGAGCTGATGCCCATTCTCCATCTTCCATTTCTTTGCATCCTGATTGTGATCCAATTGAGGTGGTACCATCCTTTCAGTACCTTGGAAGTTATCTTTCTAATAATTGCTCCATGGATGTCGAGATATCAACACCGATAACTAAAGCATCTCAATCATATGGGTCACTTAACTGCATCCTTTGGCACCAGAGGAAGATCAAGTCTAGTACCAAGCTGAACATCTTTGTCTCTGTAGTTCTTTGCACCCTTCTATATGGTTTGGAAACAGCAGTACTTCTGAAGCCGCAGATACATCGCTTACAGAGCTTTGTGATGCAAAGCCTCCACTCCATCCTTGGAGTGTCCCTATGGGACGGCAAGAGAGACACCTCCATCAGAAAGATAGCCCACCTACAAAGAATCTCCACCATGCTGACACAGAGATGTCTTTGGTTATTGGGTCACATCTTGCACATGGATGAATGTCGTCTACCAAGGAAGCTTTGGGTGTGTGCATCACCCCAAGGTAGACGTTCAGTCGGAGGCCAGAGAATGAGATGGAACGATTTGGTACTGAGGGATTTG
>NC_085097.1:7756568-7764713 GCF_963422355.1 Corticium candelabrum | reverse complement strand
GTTCTATATTAGTACAACCAGTTGTTGATTGGCAATAGTCAATTAACAGTTTATGACCATTTTGTGGGGATGTCTAGTCAGAGAAATTATACATAACCTAGACACACACACACACACACACACACACACACACACACACACACACACACACACACACACACACACACACACCACATCCACAACTTAAAAGTGATTTTTAAACTAAAAACAGCATAAACAATTCTAGAATTTCAAATCCTTAAATTCAACCTTCATCGTGTATTTAGTATAGTTGGAAGTTACAACAAGAAAACCAAAATCAGAGACAAGTGCCGTAGAACGAAAAATTTTGGAGACAAAAAATTTGGCAAAATCTTCCAAAATGACTATCTTTTAATTTTGACAAGCTAGATTTTGCAAAGTTGGTGAATGACTGACGTTACTAATGAGTGATTAGAATTAGAGAGTTTGAGTTAATAGATTATTGACAAACGCGCGTAAAGAGGGCCGAAATCCAAAGGTGTAATGTTACATCCGGGCATTCAAAGTAACATTTTTGAATGACGTCGTTGGAGGCTTCTTTGCCTTTATCTGGCAGCGCCGTTTGGCGCAAGGACAGGTCGAGATTAAGTTTCAGTGGGAGAGAGCCCGATCAAAAAGATTAGAATCGAGTACGTTATGTTATTATCCGGGACACCGAGACAAGGGCAATGCCATCTACTCACACTGTAGGCCGATCTAACGTCGATATTTTGATGTTATCCGTTGTCCGTTTGTTTGTAAAGGTTGCCTGTTTGCTTGTCTGTCGCTCCGATTTGTCAGCACGGACTTGAAGCGTTTGGGCGTGGTTTTGTGTCGTTTCACTCGACACATGACGTCATAGTGGTAAAATCAAAATGCTGGAAGTCTAAATGCTGTACGAAATTATTGGGTTCCAATGAAGCGAGAAATGGCCTCGTTGAGTGTGACTGACTGAATGTTGAGTGTGACGTCATACTCTGAGCACAGCCTGTATTACATCCGGGTATCCCACATCCGGGTAGACATCCGGGTATTATAGTTGATTCATAATTAGATATGCAGTGGCAACTCAATGATCACTGTTTTGGCATATTGAATATTTAAATTTAGTTTGTCATTTATTTGTCGTTTAGTTTGTCCATCTGTTTATTTATCTGTTTGTCCGTCTGTCTGTTTGTCTGTTTGTCCGTCTGTCTGTTTGTCTGTTTGTCTGTTTGTCTGTCCATCTGTTTGCCTGTTTGTTTATCATCTGTTTGTCCATCTCAATCTGTTTGTCCATCTGTCTGTCTGTCTGTTTGTATGTCTGTGTGTCCATCTGTTTGTCCATTTGTCTGTTTATCTGTTTGTCTGTGTGTCTGTCTGTGTGTCCATCTGTCTGTCTATGTGTTTGTCCATCGGTTTGTCTGTCTGTCTATGTGTTTGTCCATCAGTTTGTTTATCTGTTTGTCCATCAGTTTGTTTATCTGTTTGCCTGTCTGTTTGTCTGTTTATCTGTTTGTTTGTCTGTTTGTCCATCTGTCTGTATGTTTGTCTATCATCTGTCTGTCCATTTCTTTGTCCATCTGTTTGTCTGTCTGTTTGTCTATCTGTTTGTCTGTCTTTGTGTCCATCTGTTTGTTCATCTGTTTGTCCATCTGTTTGTCCATCTGTCTGTCTATCTGTTTGCCCATCTGTTTGTCTATCTGTCTATGTGTTTGTCCATCAGTTTGTTTATCTGTTTACCTAACGGATGAGCACAACTTCTGTTGTTTGTTCAGGTATACAAGATAGACGTTTTAACTCAATCAAACCATTGGTGTGTCTTCAGACGTTACAGTGAATTCTTTGCTCTCAATCAGAAAGTACACAACAGAATACACACTACAACGTTTCGTCTCAACTGTGACATGTGTGTCTAGTTGATTAGAGTACATGGAATAGCGAGAGATCTGTTGCCTCCGAAGAAACTGACGGGCAATGTGATGGCCGCTCACATTGAGACGAGAAGAGAAGCATTCGACAGATACTTACAGAAGCTTGTTAATAGGTTGAAATATATTGTTGTGTGTGTGTGTGCGTGCATGTGTGTGTGTGTGTGTGTGTGTGTGTGTGTGTGTGTGTGCGTGTGTGCGTGCATGCATGCGTGTGTGTCTTCTATCTTATTTCTCTCTATCAGGATGTATGTGCTGTGATGAAGAAACTTGAACACCATTTCTATCTCTACGGTAAGCTCCACTTCATCCACATCATCCCCCTTCCTACCACCAGCCTTTCTCACTCTCACTCGAGTTTCTTAGCAACACGTAAGATGACAGACTTGTAAAGTGTTGTTTTATTGTTGAGGTGACGAGCTGCTGGAGAAGAAGATTGGATTTTTTGCGACACCAGACCAACTCTATTGTATAACCAAACAACTGAAATTACCCGTCTGCAAGTCAGGTCAGTCTTGTGTGATGTGATGCTGATCTACTGTATTTGTTGGGCATTGGTATGAAATGTTTATATATTGATATTAATGACTTAGAGATGTAGGTATGTTAATTGTTGGATGTCAGTGTAAAATTTTAATTGAAAGCTACGAGTCAAAGGAATGGGACTTTGAAGAAGTCACGTGACTTGCGAGGAGCGGTATACTAATGGGGTTCTATTTGCCCCAAATCTCTGTGGCTGGCTGGCTGACTATGTACGCCAAAAAATGACCATATATGGGTGTCACGCTTCAGGAATGTATGGTATGCAAGCGAGTGACCAATCACGCCGCATTATTCTTCTTTGTGTCGCACGCGTCAACGAGGGACAATGGCCGGGCAGCCAATCACTACACGCTGTTCGACATGAGAGAACATCTAGCTAGAAAGACGTCAATTTTTGATCAGAAACAACAGAAACGTTGTATTTCAAGTAGCGCTACTTGAAAATCTACGAGCATCCAATCTTGCTGCCCTAGTATGCAGAAACGTGAAGAGTAGTGCGCACGTTACGTACGGGACTTATTTGCTAACGCGCGTCGCCAACTACCGATACCGTAGCTAATTACGTAATGCGATACACAAAGACATACAGAATTTATAGCTATAGCTTTGGAAAAGTTAGAACTGGCTTCTATCCTGTCTACGGTCGACAAAAGAAGCAGTCGGCAGCCGCGGTGTTTGGATACACTCTGTGTACGTACACGAGACTAAATGGGGGAAGATAAATTTGCTCCACTTCGGATAGAAGCTACTCCCAATGAGTATTGCTTTGTAGCTTTCATTTGAAGCGACATTCGACGGAGGTTCACGCATTACTAGTTAATATTTAACATATTGATATCAATGATTATGTGATCTGTGTTGTATTAAACAATAGATTATTATTAATATTAATTAATAGTGTGTGTTGTAGATGCCAGTTATGATGTCGGTCACGTTTACAGTTTTGTTTATAATGTCACATGTGACCGTCTCGTCGGCTATTCGACCTCTCGCTGTCAGCAGCATGAGATATGATTTGTCACTATTCAAGTCTTTAGCAGTCTTGAAGGCAAGCGGCATCAGGATTTTCTGTCTGTCTGTCTGTCTGTCTGTCTTTCTGTCTGTTTCTCTGTCTGTCCGTCTGTCTGTTGTCTGTCTGTCAGTGTATATGTATGTTTGTTTGTCTGTCTCTCTGTCTGTCTATTTGTCTGTGTGTCTGTCTGTCTGTTTATGTGTCTGACTGTTTGTTTGTGTGCCTGTCTATCCGTCTGTCTATCAGTATCTGTTTGTTTGTTTGTCTGTTTGTCTATGTGTTTGTCTGTCTGTCTGCTTGTCTATCTGTCTGTGTGTCTGTCTGTCTGTTTATGTGTCTGACTGTGTGTGTGTGTGTGTGTGTGTGTGTGTGTGTGTGTGTGTGTGTGTGTGTGTTTGTGTGTTTGTCTATCCGTCTGTCTATCAGTATCTGTTTGTAGTGTTTGTCTGTTTGTCTGTCAGTCTATGTGTCTGTCTGTCTGTCTGTATGTCTGTCTGTCTGTTTGTCTGTCTGTCTGTTTGTCTGTCACTCTGTTTGTTTGTTTGTCTATTTGTTTGTCATTTTGTTGTTTATCTTTTATCGGTTTACCTGCTTCTATGTCTTGTGTTTGTGTGGTGAAATTATTGTTTGTTTAGATCAGTTGTTGTAACTTGTCATTCACTGATGGTCTCAGCACTTTACAGAGTCAACTAACTCACAAGTCAGTACACAAGTCATTGAAATCAATGCAGGTGGACATATCCATCGATTGTCGTTACCTTGTAGTGTGTAATGTGTGTTGTGTGTAGGAATTGTTTGTTGATTATGTCATAGCAAAACGAATGGTCAGTGATATTAATCAGCTTGTCATTTGATGATTGTGTGTGTGTGTGTGTGTGTGTGTGTGTGTGTGTGTGTGTGTGTGTGTGTGTGTATGCGTGTGTGCATGTACTAGTGTGTGTATGTTGTGTGTCCATGAAGACATGCAAATGTCTTTATGTATGTTGACATTTGCACACATTTGTGTTGCTAATTTCTTCATTCACAGTCTGTGCCATCTCAATCAGCTTCCACGTTCGAACGTTGGCGGCGGACATCTCACGGCAAACTGATCGCCAGTCGGCATGTCCTTCAACCATGGAGATCGCTACAAGTTGTCAACGTCAGCCACAATTGCATCAAATCTCTTGATCAGTCGCTAGATCTCATGCCTCATGTGAGACAGATTGGTTAGAAATGAGTATGTAGACACACACACACACACACACACACACACACACACACACACACACACACACACACACACACACACACACACACACACACACACACACGCATGCATGCACACACGCTCACACACACGCAAGCAAGCATGCATGCACGCACACACACACACACACACACACACACACACACACACACACACACACACACACACATACACACAAATACAAACACATTTATGTTTTGGCTGCTCGTTTATCTCATGATTAGTGTTTGTTTCTATTAGTTTGCATGTTTACTTGTTTACTGTTTATGCAAATTTATATCTTCATGTCAGTTGTTTGTTGTGTTTATGTTTGTGTTTGTCTTGCTATCCATTTACTTGTTTGTCTATTTGTTGGTCTATTTGTTTGTTTATTTGTCTGTCTATTTGTCTGTCTATTGTCTGTCTATTTGTCTGTCTATTTGTCTGTCTATTTGTCTGTCTATTTGTCTGTCTATTTATTTGTTTATTTATTTATGCTTGCATGTAGATGAGTGTGAGTCACAATGAGTTGGAACAGTTAGATTTCCAGCAGTTGAGTCAAATGTCGTTGGTCAAACTAGACGCCTCATTCAATACTCTCAAGCTGCTGTCGTCCAGTAAACAGGTGCCATTGCTATACATTAATATTGTTGATTGGTGTTGATGGACATGTGTGCTGTGTACGTAGAACATAAATTCAATAAAAGAACTTGATCTCAGCAATAACAGGGTGTGTGTGTGTGTGTGTGTGTGTGTGTGTGTGTGTGTTTGTGTGTGTGTGTGTGTGTGTGTGTGTGTGTGTGTGTGTGTGTTTGTGTCCAGGTGTGTGTGTGTGTGTGTGTGTGTGTGTGTGTGTGTGTGTGTGTGTGTGTGTTTGTGTCCAGATGTGTGTGTGTGGATGTGTGTGTGGATGTGTGTGTTGTATTGTATGTTGTATTGCAGGTTGTGAGAATCTTGTTAATCTCGTTCATCTCAATGTGAAGAATAATCTTCTCACTCATGTAAATGAACTGAATTGTTTGTCAAATCTCGCCCTTTTGTCAGACTTGGTGGTTGCAGGTGTGGCAGTTGTGAGTTTATGTGGTGATGTTTGGTGATTGTGTGTGTTGTGTGTAGGAAATCCGTTTGCGAGGGGAATGTTGCATAGGGCAAGTGTGTTTGCTAGATTGCATCTTGTGGCTAGACAGGTTGGACTCAGTTACACGCACGCACACACACACACACACACACACACATGACACACACAGACACACACACACACACGCACACACACACACATGCACGCACACAAACAAGAACACAGGCATGGACACACACACACACACACACACACACACACACACACACACACACACACACACACACACACACACACATGTTTATCAGCTTGACTTTGTGAGTTTGTTTGTATGTTGTTTGTCCAGTTAACTTTAGACGGCTACAAGATGTCACGAAGAGACGAGTCGAAAATCCGCCATCACACATCTGTCTCTCCTCCACATCATCTCATCTCAAACACATCATCGTCACCCAGACTCCATCACTCTCACTCGTTATCTGTCCCGACTTCGTGTGCAACACACAACATTCAACAGCCAACAGCGAGTGTCAAACCGTCATCTCAAACGGTTGAAAACAGACAGACGAAACGATCGACGGCTGCACTGACTTTACTAGAGAAGACGGAAATGAATGGACGTGACGTCATGACGGATTTATGCGTGTCACGTGACTTGAGTGAAGATGAGACATTGGGGGATGAGAGTGATCATAACACTCGATCATCATCGACACTTCATTCTCCATCAACGTCTTACAGTTTGGTTTCTGGTCAATGAAGACACGCCCACACACCAGAGGAAGGAAATGAGTTGAGAACACGGTCATCGACTGCATCTCCACACACTGTGGCTGTCCCTCATTGCCATGTTGATATCAATGATTTGAGTCAGGGAGGACACGATTCTCTGAGTCAATTGTCGTCTCTTTGTGGTGAAAATCTGAGTGAGGGAGAGGGTTATGAGATGAGAAAGAGTGGAGCAATTTGAACACATGTTGACTAGATGAATGACGATGCATGCGGGTCTTGCAGTCAATCGGGTCAGCACATGCACACACAATAGATCGTCACGATTCATAGAGGTAGAGATGATTACTCGTTTTTAATCGATGGATTATGTGATTGTTTTAGCACTCAGCAATAAATATTTTGTCTAATTAATAAAATTGGTTTGGATTGATGTCACGGTCTTTTAATATTTAATATTTAATATTTATTATTTAATATTTAATATTTAGTATTTAATATTTAATATTTAATATTTTATTTATTATTTAATATGTATTATTTAATATTTAATATTTAATATTTAATATTTAATATTTAATATCCGCATGTACAGAGAAGTTTTCGCTTCTCGTTTCTGCTGCTGGACTTTGTTCTTGTTCTAGGCGAGTTCACTTGCTGTCACAGGTTACGACGTGTGGCAAGAACTCGCCTAGAACAAGACCAAAGTCCAGCAGCACCTGCAGCGGAGACGGAAGCGAAAACTTTGCTGTACATGCGGATATTACCATCTCCTGCTAGTGCAACAAAATGCATGTGCTAAAACACGTGGAGTTCGCACGGGAAAGGACTGGGTACGAGTCTAGGAATGTAGCAAACAGAAAGAGGAGGACTGGCTGCCACATCTGGGTCACGAGTCATTCGTCTCCTCAGAATGTCTCAAGTGCTGACGATTTTAATCGCTCTGTTCACTCTTTGCAGCTTGATATGTGGTAGTGTGAGTGAGTGTTGTGTGCTATTTGTTGCATGGGTATAGATATCTCAGTCTGGTTGTCATGTTCAGTACATCGATGTATACTGCTAATAATCAAGAACAGAGTTGTGTACCAAATCAATTGTTAGTTGTGAACAAGATGTGTGATGGTTGATGACTGTTTTTTCATTTCAATTCGTCTAGTTTGTGTTTCTTCCAGGAAGTAGGGCTTTACCTTTGTTTATAATGTGACGTTTCGACAGGATGGCTGATTGTATATTGTATACCTTCCTAACCGTAACCGTAACTATGTCAAACTTACTGGAGCTCAAAAAGTGACAATTTTATACTTGAAGTTGGTATCTGGTTGTTATAATGTTGAACAATGTAGACACTTTAAAAATCTCTTTCTTACTACTGTGTTTTGGCATTTAATTTATGGTTGGTTGCTATGATTTGTTGATTACCTGATTAGACCTTCCTATGGTAATTGCTTATTCTACTGCTTTGCTCTCTTGCTGGACTAGAGTCTACTATTACATAGTAGGTATGTAGCAGCACGTGCCACTGGCAATTTCTTTTGCACATGCGCATAGCCTGAAACGGAAACTAGGGCGTGTCTCCACTGAGTAATTGAGAAGATTGGAGTAATGGCTCAAGGCGGCTGGCGGGTAACGTGCAAATATTTGTAGA
>NC_085097.1:7746568-7751568 GCF_963422355.1 Corticium candelabrum | reverse complement strand
TTGAGTGTTGGTGTTGTGTTGTCTCACACTGTTTCTCATGTTTCTCTTGCTCTCATTTATTCCATCATTTACTGGATGAACATCAGGATGTGAGTACATCACTGTATGTGTGTGTAATAGTGAACAATGCATCTATTGAATGAATTAAAGTAATTTGTATAGAGAGTAGTGTTTGTCTGTATTGTTGCAACATGTGTTTAGAGGTGTATTTGATCTCTTGATTTATTTAAGTGTTTTCCGGCTGTGACAAGCTTAGTTAAGTTAAGATGTCAGTATGCTCATTCTCATTCTCACGTTCAGTTGTATACTCGTATCTAATTTTTTTTGTATTGAGTTTTAAGTACAAAGAAGCCTAGAAACCCATTTACGAGTGTCACTGAAAATGACCTTGAAACCTACCTGCTCACCAGCATACCATAATTATACAGTGAATTTCTCAAAAGTCAAGGCAATTAATAGTCATCTATCTCATCATTTATGTTTGCATCGTTGTCATCGAAGATGTTGTTATGTGAGCCACCAACCTGTATTGTGACAAATAATGCTCTGAGTGACGACCAAGTCTAGAGTTGTGTGGATGGAAGTAGGCATAAAACTTGGTAAAACTGAGTTGTTTGAATGTTTGCCTAAAGTTTGTTTCTATTGTTTTTCTCCAAAATCTGTCTTTTGTGTCTCTTGACTGTGCAAATGATACTTCATTACACAGTTACTAAGATATGGAACTAAAAATTAGTTTTTAGTATTCCGAGTCTGTGCGATCACAGCTGTCCTAGACATTCAAACAACTGGACATGCCCATCATTTGCGGCAGTTCTTGGGCAAGCTGAGAACTGGCTCGGGTACACCCCTGTGTGTGTGTGTGTGTTTATGTGTGTGTGTGTGGACGTGTGTGTACACACTATAGCTCATTTGGTTAGAGAGTCATTCTGTAGAAAGTGTGCATATCTGGGATTGATCAGGGTTCAAAGTTCAAGTTACAGTGATGGCGAGCTGTAGTCTACACCACAGTTGGTGTCGCAGTTGGTCCTCTTGCGAGTACCTGGCCAGGTTCCAGGAGGTTGCTTAGCACTGCCCATAGCTCCTGCGTAGTGCACAGAATCCTAGCCATCTGGCTGGGGACGTAACCATAACGAACGGCAGCTCCTTATCCATTTGCCATTTTTGCCATTTGTATGTGTGTTTGTATGTATGTGTGTGTTTTTGTTTTTGTTTGTTTGTGTGTGTGTGTGTGTGTGTGTGTGTGTGTGTGTGTGGTTTGTGTGTTTATGTGTGTGTGTGTGTGTGTGTGTGTGTGTGTGTGTGTGTGTGTGTGTGTGTGTGTGTGTGTTGTGTGTGTGTTTGTGTGTGTGTGTCTATGTGTGTGTGTGTGTGTTCCTGCTTGTTTGCATGCATGCTTGTGTGTGTGTGTGTGTGTGTGTGTGCATGTGCGTGCGTGTGTGTGTGTGTGTGTGTGTGTGTGTGTATGTGTGGCGTCTGTAGCTCGCTTGGTTAGATAGTTGCATTTGGAGAATGGTAACATCCGGGACATTGAGGTCATAGGTTTGCATACGAGTACAGACATAATTTCCTTGCGCAAGAAATTTACACACAATTGCCTCTCTCCACTCAGGAGTATAAATGTGTACCTGGTCTTTGACTGGGGGGTGGACTAGACCGTTGGCTTGGCAGAACAATACGCAGTATATACAGGTTCGCGTGCACTTGAGGTCCAGTCCCGTGGCTGCGTCAAGGTCAGTGCCCTTCTTTGCTCTGGCCACGTATCAAGGGATTCGTCAGTGCAGCCTAAAACTCCGTGTAGCACCAGGGTCCCTACCTAGAATTGCAGATTGTGCTATCTTTGAACCTTTCTGAAGGGCATATCCATTTGTCTATTTTGTGTGTGTGTGTGTGTGTGTGTGTGTGTGTGTGTGTGTGTGTGTGTGTGTGTGTGTGTGTGTGTGTGTGTGTGCGTGCACACATGTGCGTGTGTGTGTGCATTCTTGTACACGTGTTGGATATCTTTTTACTGTTTTGTTGTTTTGAATTCAGTGTTTCGGAACAACTGTTGATGTATTGACTAATTGAATGTGGTAGTTGCTGCATTACAAATGTGACTTGTAAGAAATGAGATTGTTAATTAAGGGTGTGGAGAAGTTGGCATGTTTAACTAATAGATAGCAATGTGTTTTGTTTATCTTAATTCAATTTATTATAACAAGTAATTATTGTGAAATGTGATGAATTGGTAAGTGCATGAGGATAGTAGAGGAATTGGTGATGTGTCTTGTGTGTTAGTGTAGTGTGACATGAGAGTGACTGTTTAACTAACTAGTGTCTTTTCTCTTATATCACAGTTCAGGGTGAGAGTGTGACAGTTGAGTGTTGGTGTTGTGTTGTCTCACACTGTTTCTCATGTTTCTCTTGCTCTCATTTATTCCATCATTTACTGGATGAACATCAGACGGTGAGTACATCACTGTATGTGTGTGTAATAGTCAACAATGCATCTATTGAATGAATTAAAGTAATGTGTATTGAGAGTAGTGTTTGTCTGTGTTGTTTGCAACATGTGTGCAGGGGTGTATTTGGTCTCTTGATTTAGGTGGTTCCCGGCTGTGACAAGCGTAATTAAGTTAAGATGTGGTCTTGCCCATTCTCATTCTCACATTCAGTCGTATACTCGTACCTAATTTTTCATGTTGAATTTTAAGCACGAAGAACCGTAGAAATCCATTTACGAGTGTCACTGAAATGACTTTGAAACCTGCTGACCAGCATACCATAATTATACATTGAATTTTTCAAATCAATGCAATTAATATTCATCTACCTCATCAGATATGTTAGCATCGTTGTCATCAAATATTTTGTTGCTATGGGAGCCATCAACCTGTGTTGTTACAAATAATGCCCTGAGTGACGACCAAGTCTAAAGTGGTGTGGATGGAAGAAGGTCTAAACCATGGCAAACCTGAGTTCTCTGAATGTTCACCTAAAGTTTGTTTTTCTCCAATAATCTGTCTTGTGTGTCTTGACTGCGTGGATGACACTTCAGTACAGTTACTGAGATGTGGAACTGGAAATTAGTTTTAGTTTCTGAGACTGTGCACTCACAGCTGCCGTAGGCATCCAAACAACTGGACATGGCCATCATTTGGGGCAGTTGCTGGGTACGCCGAGTACTGGTCCATGTACACCCTTGTGTGTGTGTGTGTGTGTGTGTGTGTGTGTGTGTGTGTGTGTGTGTGTGTGTGTGTGTGTGTGTGTGTGTGTGTGTGTGTGTGTGTGTGTGTGTGTGTGTGTGTGTGTGTGTGTGTGTGTGTGTGTGTGTGTGTGTGTGTGTGTGTGTGTGTGTGTGTGTGTGTGTGTGTGTGTGTGTGTGTGTGTGTGTGTGTGTGTGTGTGTGTGTGTGTGTGTGTGTGTGTGTGTGTGTGTGTGTGTGTGTGTGTGTGTGTGTGTGTGTGTGTGTGTGTGTGTGTGTGTGTGTGTGTGTGTGTGTGTGTGTGTGTGTGTGTGTGTGTGTGTGTGTGTGTGTGTGTGTGTGTGTGTGTGTGTGTGTGTGTGTGTGTGTGTGTGTGTGTGTGTGTGTGTGTGTGTGTGTGTGTGTGTGTGTGTGTGTGTGTGTGTGTGTGTGTGTGTGTGTGTGTGTGTGTGTGTGTGTGTGTGTGTGTGTGTGTGTGTGTGTGTGTGTGTGTGTGTGTGTGTGTGTGTGTGTGTGTGTGTGTGTGTGTGTGTGTGTGTGTGTGTGTGTGTGTGTGTGTGTGTGTGTGTGTGTGTGTGTGTGTGTGTGTGTGTGTGTGTGTGTGTGTGTGTGTGTGTGTGTGTGTGTGTGTGTGTGTGTGTGTGTGTGTGTGTGTGTGTGTGTGTACCAGAATATCTTGAAAACAGTGAGTCACGGTACCATTGAATTTTGCTGACGCACACCGAATTGATTGAGTCGTTGTCTTCTAGAGTTCTCTTGAGACGACACAATTTTTTGCTGATTGCGAACTCGCCTCCACTCGCACGTGAATGTTTCTGAAACGACGCATTAGATGTTACACCAAATGTAAATCTGCCTATTCCTGACCTCAGATATTATGCAGAAAGTGTGTTGTTTATTACCGGATATTTTGATAAGAACAAGATATTTCTTAGTATACACGGGTTTTTAAAATACAGCTACCTTGGTTTGCCCGTGTATGTGCATCACTTAGTTGTGGCATACATGTAGTTCACTACACCTGTTTTTTGCAACAGCAGCAATGTTTTTGAAGTGACGACGTCCAACGGAACTATCGAAATGGCTGCAAGATAAGACGTGACTTGGTCACATAATGGGAACAAATTATTTGGCATTTGTGTTGTTTCCCTGGAGTTGTGGAAATGTGTTAATTAACTTAAACACGTGACATCAGTTTGAAAGAAGAAAAACAAAAGATCTTCATGACTCTCACTGCTGATACTGATACATCATAGATTATGTTCTGATTTAACTTGTTGTATTGCTTTACTCTATTTGCTGGATGCCATCATCGTTATAGATGGGCAATTGATGGTTGATGGTTGGTTTGCATACAGTTCACTCGTATGTCGTCTTGAATTTTAGTGTTTCGAAACAACTATTGATGCAATGATTAATTAAGTTTTTGGGTGGGCACTACAAATGTAGATGTTAATTAAGGGTGTGGAGAAGTTGGCATGTTTAACTAATAGATATCAATGTGTTTTGTTTATCTTAATACAATTTATTCCAACAAGTAATTATTGTGAAATGTGATGAATTGGTAAGTGCCTGAGGATAGTAGAGGAATTGGTGATGTGTCTTGTGTGTTAGTGTAGTGTGACATGAGAGTGACTGTTTAACTAACTAGTGTCTTTTCTCTTATATCACAGAACTCGGTGAGTGTGTGACAGTTGAGTGTTGGTGTTGTGTTGTCTCACACTGTTTCTCATGTTTCTCTTGCTCTCATTTATTCCATCATTTACTGGATGAACATCAGGATGTGAGTACATCACTGTATGTGTGTGTAATAGTGAAC
>NC_085097.1:7729068-7744068 GCF_963422355.1 Corticium candelabrum | reverse complement strand
TTTCATGTTGAATTTTAAGCACGAAGAACCGTAGAAATCCATTTACGAGTGTCACTGAAATGACTTTGAAACCTGCTGACCAGCATACCATAATTATACAGTGAATTTTTCAAATCAATGCAATTAATATCCATCTACCTCATCAGATATGTTTGCATCGTTGTCATCAAATATTTTGTTGCTATGGGAGCCATCAACCTGTGTTGTTACAAATAATGCCCTGAGTGACGACCAAGTCTAAAGTGGTGTGGATGGAAGAAGGTCTAAACCATGGCAAACCTGAGTTCTCTGAATGTTCACCTAAAGTTTGTTTTTCTCCAATAATCTGTCTTGTGTGTCTTGACTGCGTGGATGACACTTCAGTACAGTTACTGAGATGTGGAACTGGAAATTAGTTTTAGTTTCTGAGACTGTGCACTCACAGCTGCCGTAGGCATCCAAACAACTGGACATGGCCATCATTTGGGGCAGTTGCTGGGTACGCTGAGTACTGGTCCATGTACATCCCTTGTGTGTGTGTGTGTGTGTGTGTGTGTGTGTGTGTGTGTGTGTGTGTGTGTGTGTGTGTGTGTGTGTGTGTGTGTGTGTGTGTGTGTGTGTGTGTGTGTGTGTGTGTGTGTGTGTGTGTGTGGTGTATGTGTGTTGTGTGTGTGTGTGTGTGTGTGTGTGTGTGTGTGTGTGTGTGTGTGTGTGTGTGTGTGTGTGTGTGTGTGTGTGTGTGTGTGTGTGTGTGTGTGTGTGTGTGTGTGTGTGTGTGTGTGTGTGTGTGTGTGTGTACCAGAATATCTTGAAAACAGTGAGTCACGGTACCATTGAATTTTGCTGACGCACACCGAATTGATTGAGTCGTTGTCTTCTAGAGTTCTCTTGAGACGACACAATTTTTTGCTGATTGCGAACTCGCCTCCACTCGCACGTGAATGTTTCTGAAACGACGCATTAGATGTTACACCAAATGTAAATCTGCCTATTCCTGACCTCAGATATTATGCAGAAAGTGTGTTGTTTATTACCGGATATTTTGATAAGAACAAGATATTTCTTAGTATATACGGGTTTTTAAAATACAGCTACCTTGGTTTGCCCGTGTATGTGCATCACTTAGTTGTGGCATACATGTAGTTCACTACACCTGTTTTTTGCAACAGCAGCAATGTTTTTGAAGTGACGACGTCCAACGGAACTATCGAAATGGCTGCAAGATAAGACGTGACTTGGTCACATAATGGGAACAAATTCTTTGGCATTTGTGTTGTTTCCCTGGAGTTGTGGAAATGTGTTAATTAACTTAAACACGTGACATCAGTTTGAAAGAAGAAAAACAAAAGATCTTCATGACTCTCACTGCTGATACTGATACATCATAGATTATGTTCTGATTTAACTTGTTGTATTGCTTTACTCTATTTGCTGGATGCCATCATCGTTATAGATGGGCAATTGATGGTTGATGGTTGGTTTGCATACAGTTCACTCGTATGTCGTCTTGAATTTTAGTGTTTCGAAACAACTATTGATGCAATGATTAATTAAGTTTTTGGGTGGGCACTACAAATGTAGATGTTAATTAAGGGTGTGGAGAAGTTGGCATGTTTAACTAATAGATATCAATGTGTTTTGTTTATCTTAATACAATTTATTCCAACAAGTAATTATTGTGAAATGTGATGAATTGGTAAGTGCCTGAGGATAGTAGAGGAATTGGTGATGTGTCTTGTGTGTTAGTGTAGTGTGACATGAGAGTGACTGTTTAACTAACTAGTGTCTTTTCTCTTATATCACAGAACTCGGTGAGTGTGTGACAGTTGAGTGTTGGTGTTGTGTTGTCTCACACTGTTTCTCATGTTTCTCTTGCTCTCATTTATTCCATCATTTACTGGATGAACATCAGGATGTGAGTACATCACTGTATGTGTGTGTAATAGTGAACAATGCATCTATTGAATGAATTAAAGTAATTTGTTTAGAGAGTAGTGTTTGTCTGTATTGTTGCAACATGTGTGTAGAGGTGTATTTGATCTCTTGATTTATTTAAGTGTTTTCCGGCTGTGACAAGCTTAGTTAAGTTAAGATGTCAGTATGCTCATTCTCAATCTCACGTTCAGTTGTATACTCGTATCTAATTTTTTTCGTATTGAGTTTTAAGTACAAAGAAGCCTAGAAACCCATTTACGAGTGTCACTGAAAATGACCTTGAAACCTGCCTGCTCAACAGCATACCATAATTATACAGTGAATTTCTCAAAAGTCAAGGCAATTAATAGTCATCTATCTCATCATTTATGTTTGCATCGTTGTCATCGAAGATGTTCCTGTATTGTGACAAATAATGCTCTGAGTGACGACCAAGTCTAGAGTTGTGTGGATGGAAGAAGATCTAAAACTTGGTAAAACTGAGTTGTTTGAATGTTTGCCTAAAGTTTGTTTCTATTGTTTTTCTCCAAAATCTGTCTTTTGTGTCTCTTGACTGTGCAAATGATACTTCATTACACAGTTACTAAGATATGGAACTAAAAATTAGTTTTTAGTATTTCGAGTCTGTGCGATCACAGCTGTCCTAGACATTCAAACAACTGGACATGCCCATCATTTGCGGCAGTTCTTGGGCAAGCTGAGAACTGGCTCGGGTACACCCCTGTGTGTGTGTGTGTGTGTGTGTGTGTGTGTGTGTGTGTGTGTGTGTGCGTGTGCGTGCGTGCATTGTGCTCACGCGCGTGCATACATGTTTGCATGCTTTGTACATGTGTTGCATATCTTTTTGCTCTTTCAACGTTTTGAATTCAGTGTTTCAAAACAACTAAAGTGCGTTCACGCATTAGAGAGACTAGTGGAATGTGGTCATTTGTGCGAGGAATGTGTTGCACTCCGGGCGGATATTGGTATCAATCGAAATCTCTTCACTTGCCGGATCTAATTACACTCACCGTTGGGCTACAGAGACGTAACTGAAGTTAGTAGAGCCAATTTCCTGTATTTTAATGAGTTAGGGGGCGGAGAAAGGCGGGATTAGGGTTAATTGCATAAAGCTAAGTACATAATTGTTATAGCTAGCAGGCTGTTAACAGTAACCCAACACAGTAAACTTCCCAGTTGGAGTGTCAGTTAGCTAGGAAAGAGTGCGTCTAGGATCCGTTTCTACTCTTCGTCCTTGGAACTTTCAGTTTCACACGACGACGAATCTTCTGATTCAGGACGAACTTCGAATTCAATGACCATCTGTTCTACAACGTCGCCTAGCACACCGTGTATTGTCCTGTAATGCTTTTCCACCTTCTCACGTACGTACACGTGCCTCACGCAGTTTGCCCACTTTCCACAGTAACGTTTGCTATACCTTCTCTACACAGACGCTTGATGTTTTCCATCGTAAACCCAGCAATCCCTGTGTTGTGCTGTGCAGCATAACTGCAGGTCAGAGGAGGTCAGAGTCCTCATAGTGATGCCATCAACGCTCAAGAATGCACTAGATGGCTGGTCAGTTTGGTTCTGATATGGTCAAATTAGTCAAGTTCTCGTGGTTTCCAGACGTTTCTCTGAGCCAGAAGTGAATGAGTGTATGTATCTGGTACATATTATTATAGCTGTTCCTAGAAGGGACAACTGACACATACAACCAGTGAGCGCCTAGAAACGTTCAGGTCTGTTGTCACGGGTTATAGCAAAAGTACAATTTTTTAGTAGATCATTGCATCATGAAGCAAACCGCGTTTCAAGCCAGCGAGGCAGCCAGAGGCAACACGTTCATACGTACACTTTCACGTAACACTATAGTTAACTAATTTGTCATTGACACCATACGCTCTGAAACATAGATGTTAATTGCCTCCTGTGACAATATAACATCCGTTTACACAAACACTACGCCACGCCTTAAGGTGTACCCTACATTCCACCAGTCGCTCTAATTCGTGAACGCACTTTATTTCAGCTATGAGCCAAAGAAAAAGGACTTTGAAAAAGTCAGGAGACTTGGAGAGTAGCGTACTCTAAAGGTATAGGGCTAAACCGACATCCGGTCTGGGGACTGTGGCTGGCTACGTCTGTCACGCTACAGGAATGTGCCACGCCTCCTTAGTGTGGCCCATTAATTCCTTTATGTCGTACGTGGCAACCAGAGACAATTGACGAACAGCCAATCGCACGCGCGAAACTTCCTTGAGAGAGTTTTTGCACCAGAACAGTGTAATTCATGTTTTCGATTGCTAGGACCTGTCGGACATAAACAACCGACTCACCTGTCTGCAACTGCTGACCCAAAATCGATCTCTTTCTTGGTTATACGATACTTATACGGGAATCTAACATTACGTAACCAGGAGAGATTTTATGTCCCGTATACTTTGATTCTACTTACGACTACTACGGACTTTGCGGTCACGCGAAACGGCAGTCGCTATGTAGGATTTTAAAATACATGTTACGAGTAGCACGTCTAGAAAGAAAATAGCGTGTATATTCGTAATTGTTCGCGACAAATACTCCTCCTACCGTACGTGGTGTTTGTGGAGGATTGCTTCACAACAAATCGATTCAATTGTCTTTTCTCTCTCTCTCGCTCTCGTTACGCATGCGCCGGTCTCGCAGTCCAGCCCAGACTACAAGTTGTGGAGTGACTCTATTAATAGCGTAGTGACACGCATGCGTAACTATTGTATCTTCGTAGTATGTCTTCGTAGTGTGTTGAGTTCTAGTGTGTTGAGTAGAGTAAATACAAACCGTATAACACCACATGGCGACAGGAGTGGGACTCATACGACTCGAACCACCAGGTCCTTTCAACTTTCGGCAGCCAGACGACTGGCCGAGGTGGAAGAGAAGATTCACACAGTTTCGAATCGCTTCAGGCCTGGCAGACGCGGACGAAGTACGTCAAGTGTCCACGTTACTCTACTGCATGGGAGAGGATGTAGAGGGAGTCCTAACTTCCACCAACATCACGGAAGACAACAAAAAGAAGTACGATGAGGTGATTGCTAAATTCGAAGAATTTTTCCGCATACGTCGCAACGTGATCTACGAGAGAGCGCGCTTCAATCGACGAAATGAGTTAGAGGGAGAGTCTATCGAGCAGTATATCACCGCTTTGTACGAACTGGTCGAGACATGCGAATACGGAGGTTTGCAACAGGAAATGCTGAGGGACAGAATTGTCGTCGGCATAAGAGACCAGGCGCTATCAGAACGTCTACAGTGTGATGCTGAGCTTACGTTGGAGAAGGTCAAACGATCTACAAGACAGAGAGAAGCCGTGAAAGAACAGCATAAACATCTGCAAGGTGACGGCAGCAAGGACTATCCAATCGTCATAGAGCAAGTGCGAAACGGCGCTAAAAGCGGCACAGCAGGCGGTAAAAGCGGCACCACAGGTGGCAAATCGCAAGCAAGCAGACACCAGTTTGGCGGCGGACGGTCAAAGTCGGCAACCCCACCCGCGAGACACCAATGTAAGCGCTGCGGAAGATATCATGCTAAAGAAGCGTACTGTCCAGCAAGACAAGCCAGGTGTTCAAAGTGTAACCGAAAGGGTCACTTTGGAGCTCAATGTTTCTCGAAGACAATCGAAACTGTGGACAGTGAGAGTCGAGACGGGGCCTATGTATTTCCAGTGAACGTATCCAAAAGGATCACATGGTCTTCCAAAATTTCAGTAGGAGGCAAAGAGCTAACATTCAAGTTAGATACGGGGGCGGAGGTGACAGTGATCACAGAAGAGGCACATAGAATGTTAGAAATGCCAAAGTTGCAGAAACCGTCCAAAGCCTTGTATGGACCAACATCTACAGCTCTTCGGACATTGGGACAATTCACAAGTACACTATCAGTGAATAGCAAGACATCAGAGGAGACTATCTTCGTTGTCCAGGGATTGAAAACCAATTTACTAGGGTTACCGGCTATCACATCGTTACAACTTGTCCACAGGATCCAAGCGACCAGTGTAGGAACCACCATACCAGACCGATCTCCCAAAGTTTTTCAGGGACTGGGTAATCTTTGTGATCCATACAAAATCAAGCTTAGAGAGGGAGCCAAGCCCTATGCGCTGTACACACCCCGGAATGTTCCAATTTCTCTCAGACAACAAGTCAAAGAAGAACTAGATCGAATGGAAAAGATTGGCGTCATCTCACAAGTGGAAGACCCTACAGAATGGTGCGCTGGTATGGTTGTAGTCAGGAAAAAGACAGGAGACGTCAGGATTTGCGTAGATATGAAACCCCTCAACGAGAATGTACTACGAGAGATTTACCCCATACCCAAAGTGGACGACACACTTGCTCAATTGGCGGGAGCCACAACGTTTAGCAAAATCGATGCTAATAGTGGGTTTTGGCAGATACCCCTAGAGGTGGAATCTAGGCTACTGACGACCTTTGTCACTCCTCACGGACGGTACTGCTTCAACAAGTTACCATTCGGCATCGCTAGTGCGCCCGAGCTTTTCCAACGGCGAATGAGCAAGATTCTTTCGGGACTACCTGGAGTATTATGTCACATGGACGATGTTCTCATATTCGGAACAAGTCAAACGGAACACGACGACCGACTGACTTCGGTCTTACAACGACTGCAAGCAGCAGGAGCAACTCTAAATAAGGCCAAATGTGAGTTTGGTATACACACCGTCAAATTTCTTGGTCACATTATCGATGGCAAAGGTCTTAGAGCGGATCCAGCACGGCTGAAAGCTATCCAAGACCTAGAACAGCCCAAGAACGTATCAGAATTGCGCCGCTTCATGGGGATGGCAAACCAATTGGGAAAATTTTCACCACATCTTTCAGAGATAAGTCAACCTTTGAGAGAGCTGTTGAGTACGAGATGCTCATGGTTATGGGAACATCCACAAGAGCAAGCATTCACAAGAATCAAAGATGAATTGACTCGTCCTACTGTCCTGGAGCTGTACAATCCGCAGAAGAAGGTGAAAGTATCCGCTGACGCGTCATCACACGGTCTAGGCGCGGTACTTCTTCAAGAAGCCGGAGATAAATGGAAGCCGATAGCATACGCATCACGGTCCATGACAGATACTGAGAAGCGCTACGCGCAAATTGAAAAGGAAGCTCTGTCATTAACATGGGCTTGCGATAAGTTTCAAGATTACGTACTTGGTCGCAAATTTCATATCGAGACCGACCACAAGCCGTTAGTTCCTTTGCTTAGCACTAAGCACTTGGACAGGTTACCGCCAAGAATTGTTCGTTTTAGACTTCGTTTGGCGAGATACGACTTCACAATTGAACATGTACCTGGGAAACTGCTTTATACAGCTGACACGTTGTCAAGAGCACCCCTACAAGAACAGATCACGGAGGATTCTCTACAGGACGATGTTGAGACCTTCATCAATGAGGTAGTTGCTAATTTACCAACTACAACGGACAGACTACAAACGTACCGAGAAGCACAAGCTAGAAATGCCACGTGTGCCCAAGTGATGCAGTACAGTGAGTCACAATGGCCCGACAAATGTCCTGAGGAAACTTCTCTAATCCCGTTTTGGAGAGTAAGATCGCTACTGACGGTACACAACGACCTACTACTATACAACAACCGTGTAGTGATTCCTGACGAACTCAGAAAAGATGTCCTGACCAAAATTCATGAGGGTCATCAGGGCATAGTTCGTTGCAGACAGAGAGCACACACCTCCGTCTGGTGGCCGCGGATAACACAACAGATATATCAATTGGTGCAACAATGCCCCACATGTGCAAAAGAGAATCCACAAAGAACTGAACCACTCATGACTTCTCAGTTACCAGATTTTCCTTGGCAAGTTGTGGCAACGGACTTGATGGAGTTAAATGGAGCTCATTATCTTGTTGTCATTGACTACTTCTCAAGATATCCAGAACTTATCAAGTTGACGTCCACCACAGCCTTAGCAGTAATTCAAGCCTTGAAATCTGTTTTTGCCCGTCACGGCATCCCTGATATTCTCAGGAGTGACAACGGACCTCAGTATATCGCTCGGGAAACCAAAGAGTTCGCCAAGGCTTATGGATTTGTCATGATAACCAGCAGCCCTAGGTACCCGCAGAGCAACGGACTCGTGGAGCGGATGGTCAAATCCATCAAACAGCTACTGACAAAGGCGGAGGACCCACATCTCGGGCTACTGGCTTACAGATCCACGCCACTGCCTTGGTGCACTCTCAGTCCTTCAGAATTGCTCATGGGAAGACGATTGAGAACAACGATGCCACAGTCGACAGCACAACTCACCCACACTGGGATTATCTGAGGAATTTTCGTGAAGCAGATAATTTTTTCAAAAGTAAACAGAAGAAGAACTTTGACTCCAGACATCGAGCTAAAGACCTGCCCCAATTACAAAAGGACACGGAAGTCTGGATAACGTCAGGTAAAGAGCCAGCTCAATGGACAATCGTCGGTCCAGGCCACACTCCACGATCCTATGTCATCAAAACAGACAAAGGGGAGGTGAGGAGAAATAGAGGACATTTGAAAGCCATCCCAAAGTTTGGCACTTCACTTGAAATCGAAACTCCCCAGAATACGGAAACTGGTCAAACAACACCAACCAGGCCACAAACGAGAAGCCAGACTGGTTGTCAAATAAAGAGGCCGATGAAACTCGACCTGTAAGGGGAGATGTGGAGTGACTCTATTAATAGCGTAGTGACACGCATGCGTAACTATTGTATCTTCGTAGTATGTCTTCGTAGTGTGTTGAGTTCTAGTGTGTTGAGTAGAGTAAATACAAACCGTATAACACCACACAAGTGTCCAGGACATTGAAGGCTCATAGCTGTAGTGTAAACACAGCTTCAATTACTAGTTTAAATTTCTTTACCTATCTAACTGTATTTTAGGGATTGTGTGTAATTGACAACCAAGAAACACCTTCAGGAGTTGAATGCCACCTACAGTCAACTATTCACACGTCCCATACTACAATCAATCCTTTACTATACTGTGCTGCATCTAACACTGTTGATAATCACTGTTTGCTGATATCAATTTCTATGTCAGTAAATACCATAGCACTGTCATTACAACGGAACTGAGTGCATTCCTAGACTGTACATTTCAATTGTCTTGATCAAGATCGCAAAACGACGACTACCTATACCAGGCCTCTATACGTAATCTAGACTACTAGAAAGTTTGCATGTTTACTTCCATGACAGCTAGGGTTTCAACAAATAAGTATTGTCTAGCTAGGACTCGGCGTTTAAGTAGACGGTCTGAAACTCCGTTGGACGTGTTACTCATGAAACGCGAGGCGCCTACGGATACCGTACAACTATCGTATCGGAGTGTACGATATTTATACGGGAATCTAAGTAAATACGTAAGGATAGGTTTTATGTCCCGTATATGATGACTCGGCTTACTACTACAGACTATTTACGGTCTTAGCGGTCACGCGAAACGACAGTCGCTATGTAGGATTTTAAATAAATTTTACAAGTAGTAGGTCTAGAAAGAAAATAGCATGTGTATTCGTAATTCTTGGCGACAATTACAATACTTCTCCTAGCATGTACGTACGTTGTGTTCATTACTTTGAAAGCTCATAGCTGTAGAAGCGATGGTGTATGTATGGCGTGCCGTTCAATTCAAAAATGCACGATCGATCGCCTAATTGAGGATCGTGCAGGATCAATGCACACGTCGCAAATCTCGACTACTGCCCATCCATGGTGCAGTGAAACTCGATCGTGTAATGTATCGATCAAGCAATTCTCTCTACACTGTTATGCGTTTCCTGCACGATGACCATATACGGTGATCAATCCTGCAATATAGGCTTAATTGAAATAATTAACATAATTACTTCACCATGATGCACAGTAGTCCAGATTTGGACATGCACATCGATCCTGCAGGATCCTCAATTAGCCGATCGATCCTGCACTTTTGAATTGAATGGCACGCCATAACAGTGTAAACACAGCTTCAATTACTAGTCTTAATACAATTTATTACAACAAGTAATTATTGTGAAATGTGATGAATTGGTAAGTGCATGAGGATAGTAGAGGAATTGGTGATGTGTCTTGTGTGTTAGTGTAGTGTGACATGAGAGTGACTGTTTAACTAACTAGTGTCTTTTCTCTTATATCACAGTTTGAGGTGAGTGTGTGACAGTTGAGTGTTGGTGTTGTGTTGTCTCACACTGTTTCTCATGTTTCTCTTGCTCTCATTTATTCCATCATTGACTGGATGAACATCAGGTGGTGAGTACATGACTGTATGTGTGTGTAATAGTAAACAATGCATCTATTGAATGAATTAAAGTAATGTGTATTGAGAGTAGTGTTTGTCTGTATTGTTTGCAACATGTGTGCAGGGGTGTATTTGGTCTCTTGATTTATGTGGTTCCCGGCTGTGACAAGCTTAATTAAGTTAAGATGTGGCCTTGCCCATTCTCATTCTCATGTTCATTCGTATACTCGTAACTAATTTTCCATATTGAATTTTAAGCACAAAAAAGCCTAGAAATCCATTTACGAGTGTCACTGAAAATGACCTTGAAACCTGCTGACCAGCAGTGAATTTTTCAAATCAAGGCAATTAATATTCATCTACGTCATCAGATCTGTTTGCATCGTTGTCATCGAAGATGTCGTTGCTATGGCAGCCATCAACCTGTGTTGTTACAAATAATGCCCTGAGTGACGACCAAGTCTAAAGTTTTGTGGATGGAAGAAGGTCTAAAACTTGGCAAAGCTGAGGTCTCTGAACCTAAAGTTTGTTTTTCTCCAAAAATCTGTCTTGTGTTTCTTGACTGCGTGGATGACACTTCATTACACAGTTACTAAGATATGGAACTGGAAATTAGTTTTTTTTTCTAAGACTGTGCACTCACAGCATCCTTATGCATCCATACAACTGGACATGCTTATTGTTTGGGGCAGTTGCTGGGTATGCTGAGTACTGGCCCATGTACACCCTGTGTGTGTGTGTGTGTGTGTGTGTGTGTGTGTGTGTGTGTGCATGTGTGGTGCGATAGTTCAGTTGGTTAGACAGTTATCTTCCCAGGAGCAGCACCATCTGCTACCGAGCACGTCCACGGGTTACGGATTGTGGAACAATCCTTAGATATAAGGTTTAACTGTGAAATAAGCAGGCCTAGCCTGACGAATAAGCAGTGGTGGACAATCTGGTGGCAGTGTTATCAGAGAGTGATGGGATAACAGGTGGCAGTGTTACCTCTATAAAATGTCACAGATTCTCTATGACAACACTGGGCATGGCGAGCGCAGCCGCCATAAATAGGCTGTTACTGCAAAGTCTGAATTGGTTCATAGCAATTCAGCACAGTATCTGTAAGCAGCGGTGGTCACTTTGGCTCTAGAGAGCAGTTTACTAATTTGGGTCTATTTTAGTTTTCTGGTCAGCTTACTGCGTCCAAACATGTTGTTTGGCATGTCGTAGTCTTACACTCAGGAGCATAAATTAGTATCTAGTCTTTGACTGGGGTGGCAAAGGTCTTCGACTGTGACAAAGTCCATCAGCCACTGGGGTCCGGATGGGACTTTGGGTGCCCACACCACAGTTGGTGTCGCAGTCAGTGTTCCTGCGAGCACCTGGCCAGGCTCCAGGAGATTGCTTAGCATGGCCCATCACTACTGCGTAGTGCACAAGAACTCAGCCATCTTTATCCATTTTCCATCCTCCATGTGTGTGTGTGTGTGTGTGTGTGTGTGTGTGTGTGTGTGTGTGTGTGTGTGTGTGTGTGTGTGTGTGTGTGTGTGTGTGTGTGTGTGTGTGTGTGTGTGTGTGTGTGTGTGTGTGTGTGTGTGTGTGTGTGTGTGTGTGTGTGTGTGTGTGTGTGTGTGTGTGTGTGTGTGTGTGTGGTATGTGTGGTGCAATAGCTCAATTGGTTAGAGAGTGCATTTGCAGAATGAAAACATCCTGGACCTTGCAGGGTTGCAGGTTCAAGTCACAGCGATGGCGAGCTATGGCATAATTTTCTTAAGCAAGAAACTTACACACAATTGCTTCTCTTGACTCAGGAGTATAAATGAGTGCCTGGTCATTGACTAGGGTGGACATGACCGCTGGCTTGGCCCTAACGTCATGCAGCAGACGGGTACTTGTGGGCCTTGGTGTCCAGTCCCAAAGCTGCGCCATAGCCAGTGCCCCTGGATGACTCTGGCCAAGCTCCAGGTGGATTGTAGCGCTGGACGTAAGCTTCCACGTAGCGCATGGACGCTTTGTCTCTAGAAGCAGGGAGAGCTATCTCCGCAACTGACCTTAAGGTTGACGTCATTCACGAATGATGTGGAGGGCTTGACATTTGTCCTTTTGTCCATTTTGTGTGTGTGTGTGTGTGTGTGTGTGTGTGTGTGTGTGTGCGCGCGCGTGTGTGTGTGTGTGTGTGTGTGTGTGTGTATGTGTGTGTGTGTGTGTGTGTGTGTGTGTGTGTGTGTGTGTGTGTGTGTGTGTGTGTGTGTGTGTTGGACGCTTGGCAAGAATGACAGATGAACGAATCCCCAAGAAATTTCTTTTTGCTGATTGCCAATAGATATCCATTGCATGGACCAAAACTGCATTGGTGAGACAAAGTTAAGTCGGACATGAAACGCTTCCACATTGATGAAAAGAACTGGTTTAAGATGTGTGTTGTGAGCACACGTGCATGCATACATGTGTGCATGCTTAGTACATGTGTTGCATATCTTTTTGCTGTTTCATCGTTTTGAATTCAGTGTTTATGAACAACTATTGATGCTTGATGTATTGAACTGCATTAGAAATGTGGTATGCAAGAAATAAGATTGTTAATTAAAGGTGTGGAGAAGGTGGCATGTTTAACTAATAGATATCAATGGGTTTTATTTATCTTAATACAATTTATTACAACAAGTAATAATTGTGAAATGTGATGAATTGGTAAGTGCATGAGGATAGTAGAGGAATTGGTGATGTGTCTTGTGTGTTAGTGTAGTGTGACATGAGAGTGACTGTTTAACTAACTAGTGTCTTTTCTCTTATATCACAGCCAGTGGTGAGTGTGTGACAGTTGAGTGTTGGTGTTGTGTTGTCTCACACTGTTTCTCATGTTTCTCTTGCTCTCATTTATTCCATCATTGACTGGATGAACATCAGGCGGTGAGTACATCACTGTATGTGTGTGTAATAGTAAACAATGCATCTATTGAATGAATTAAAGTAATGTGTATTGAGAGTAGTGTTTGTCTGTATTGTTTGCAACATGTGTGCAGGGGTGTATTTGGTCTCTTTCTTTACATGGTTCTCGGCTGTGACAAGTTTAATTAAGTTAAGATGTGGCCTCACCCATTCTCATTCTTACATTCGGTCATATACTCCTATTTAATTTTCCATATTGAATTTTAAGCATGAAGAAGCCTAGAAATCCATTTACGAGTGTCGCTGAAAATGACCTTGAAACCTGCTGACCAGCATACCATAATTATACAGTGAATTTTTCAAATCAATGCAATCAATATTCATCTGCTTCATCAGATACGTTTGCGTCGTTGTCATCTAAGATGTCGTTGCTATTTGAGCCACCAACTTATGTTGTGACAGTGATTGGTCAAATAATAACGACCGAGTCTGAAGTCGTGTGTATGGAAGAAGGTCTAAAACTTGGTATAACTGAGTTCTGTGAATGTTCACTTAATTAAAGTTTGTTTCTGTTGGGTTTTCCAAGAATCTGTCTTGTGTGTCTTGACTGTGTGGATGACACTTCATTACACAGTTACTAAGATACGGAACAAAAAATTTGTCTTCAATATTCTGAGACTGTGCACTCACAGCTGGCTGCCCTTGGATTCCAAACAACTGGACACGCTCATCAGTTGGGCAGTTTTCTGGGCACGCTTAGAACTGGCTTAAGTACATGTTTGTGTGTATGTAAACTGTGATAATTATGTGATGACTTTTGTGAATGAACATTTGATGATGTTTTTGCGTGAGACATTAGTATTATGTAGAATGTCAGTTTGCAGTCATAATGATTTAGTTTGTAATCCATTGCATGGACCAAAACTGCATTGGCGAGGCAAAGATGAGTCGGACATGAAACGCTTCCACATTGATGAAAAGAACTGGTTTAAGATAGCCAGAGATCCCTCCTTATGGAGTAACACCTGTACTATTAAATCTTTCAACAATGTGACGTTCAATGGAAGCCAGTCAGCTGAGCAACAAATAGCTTTTTACGTCTGCAACACTTGTGCTAGATACTACAGAAGACTTCAAATCATAGCACGTCACAAGTGTGATGTAATTCGATATAACAGAGTAACATCGAGTCATTAGTTCAGGCCGTCTTTGTGGCCAGGGGCCACAAGACGGAAGGCATCATTATCACGATGGCTTACTTCCAGGTCCAGGTGTGTGCTTGTGCTTGTGTGTCTATGTACCAGAATATCTTCAAAACAGTGAGTCACAGCACATCAAATTTTGCTACGCACATCGAATCGATTGAGTCGTCTTCCAGAGTTCTCTTGCGATGACACAATTTCTTGCCGATTGAACTTGCCTTCACTCGCATTTGGATTTTCTATGACGAGACATTGGATTTCCACCCAAAAAAATGAAACTGCCCATTCCTGACCTCAGAGGGTACACACAGAGTGTGTTGTTTATTACCGGAGACGTTGATAAGAGCAAGATATTTTGAGTACATCCGGGTCTTTAAAATACAGTCACCTTTGCTTGTGTATGCACATCAAATAGTTGCCAGGTTTGCTGTACCTGATTTCTGCAACAGCAGCAACGTCTTTGAAGTGACAACGTCCAACGGGACGGTTGAAATGGCTGTGATAAGACGTGACTTGGTCACATACAGTGACCAGCATAATTATAAATCCACCTAGAGAAATCCAGGGCACGTGACCACAAACTGTAAATTTGAATCAAAGTTTACGGAAGTTCTGCTTCACTAATTTCTTTGCATTTGACTTTGCTTGTATAAGGGAACAAATTATTTTGGCATTTGTTTTGTTTTCCTGGAGTTGTAGGATTTTGTGTTAATTAAATAACGTA
>NC_085097.1:7711568-7724068 GCF_963422355.1 Corticium candelabrum | reverse complement strand
TAAGTCGACCGCGACTCTCTTAAATGGCTGATCAACGAGAGGCATGTTCTGCAGAGGAGCCCTTGAAACCGATCCTTGAAATCAAGGCAATTAATATCCATCTACCTCATCAGATATGTTTGCATCGTTGTCATTGAAAATGTCATTGCTATGGGAGCCATCAACCTGTGTTGTGACAAATAATGCCCTGAGTGACGACCAAGTCTAAAGTTGTGTGGATGGAAGAAGGTCTAAAACTTGGTAAACCTTAGTTCTCTAAATTTTCACCTAAAGTTTGTTTTTCTCCAAAAATCTGTCTTGTGTTTCTTGACGGCGTGGATAACACTTCACTACACAGTTACTAAGATGTGGAACTGGAAATTAGTTTTTGTTTGCCGAGACTCTGCACTCACAGCAGCCTTATGCATCCATACAACTGGACACGCTCATTGTTTGGGACAGTTGCTGGGTACGCTGAGTTCTGGCTCATGTACACCCCTGTGTGTGTGTGTGTGTGTGTGTGTGTGTGTGTGTGTGTGTGTGTGTGTGTGTGTGAGTGTGAGTGTGTGTGAGTGTGTGTGTGTGTGTGTGTGTGTGTGTGTGTGTGTGTGTGTGTGTGTGTGTGTGTGTGTGTGTGTGTGTGTGTGTGTGTGTGTGTGTGTGTGTGTGTGTGTGTGTGTGTGTGTGTGTGTGTGTGTGTGTGTGTGTGTGTGTGTGTGTGTGTGTGTGTGTGTGTGTGTGTGTGTGTGTGTGTGTGTGTGTGTGTGTGTGATAGTAACATCATGTTTGGAGATCATCAACTAATGTATATTTGGGTCCTCAGTTGGCCAGTCACCTCTAAATGTTTTGAAAGTTTAGCAGACACTAAAGCTACAGTTGTTTCTTACGTGACATCAAGTTTATTGTTATATTATAGTGAATAATTTCTAGATATTACTAGCAGTAGTAATAGTCTTATACAGCACTCTAGCTGGTGATTGATTTCTTGGTGTAGCCAATAGTTCAACGTCAAGTTAATCAGCCTCAGTCTTCAGGTTCACTTCAGTTAGCAAAACAGGCAAGTCAGCAACTACAGCAACTTGTTGGTCAAATGGAGAAAGAACAAAGAGAGACAAAGTCAAAACTAGATCAAGAGATTGCTGAGAAAAGGCAGCTGAGTCAGGAAGTAGGCCGTGCTCAAGCACAACGTCAAAATGCTGAAAAGGCTCTTGAAGAGAAGGAAAAACAACTCAGTCAATATTGGAAAATCCTGGAAATTCGGCAAAATGAATTACGACTTGATGGCAAAAAATTGGGATCTGGATCATATGGAGGTGAGATAAATCATTCATAGATGTCATTGAATTTGTAGGCAATACTTTATAGGGAACCAGGGGCACATAGGCACATCCCCTAGAAATTTCTTAGTTGTGACTGGGTTGTATTGCAAGGGATGGCTGTCTTCTACTGATGTTGTTGTAGTTAGAATTCACTGTTTTACTTTGCTGTATTACATGTATGACTAATTAAATATGCCTAATTGCTGTTTAGTGTGACACTCTCGGAGGCAAATTTGGGCTCCCAACTGAAACTAGATTGCATGAAGGTGTAAGCTATCATGTGTATTCTCTTTTGTAGTTGTTCAAGTGGGTCACTGGTGTGATGTCCCTGTTGCTGTCAAAACGTTTCATGAGAATCTGAGGCTTCCTCAACTGGCACCAGTTTTCAAGAGAGAACTGACCATCTGCAGTCAGTTGCATCATCCCAACCTCGTGCCTATCTATGGTGGTGTGATGAAGAATGAAATTCCCATCCAAATTGTGATGGAGCTTCTTCAAGGCTCACTTAGCGATCTAATGAAGGCAGCGCATGCTTCAAAGAGCTACCATTGCTATCTGTCATTCCGAGAGCAAATCGACGTAGCGACAGATACCACTGCTGCCATTACGTATATGCATCGCCTGCGTCCTCAGCCTTATGTTCATTGTGATATCCGTACTACCAATGTGATGATCACTCGTGATATGGTAGCTAAAGTGGGTGATCTTGGTGCAAGTCACATTATCAACAGCAGCAAGTCTCTAGGTGCTCTGAGTCCTGAATATTGTGCACCTGAGAAACTTCCTCGCAGTGATGGTAGCTCAGCTCGCAGCACACGAGAGTCTGATGTTTACAGTCTGGGTGTGACCCTGACTGAGTTGTTTACGGGTCTGTCACCAATTCCTGCAGAGAGGCAAAATCAAATACGAAAGATCAAAAATCCTGATCTGTTGGATATGTGCTTGCAAATGACACATGATAGACCTGCTGAACGACCAACTGCTGAGATGGCTTTCACCATTCTGATCAACCAAAAGTCAGTTGATTTATACAGATCAATTGGAGGAAGGAGGACTGTTAAAGGAAACTTGGAAGGCGAGGATATGTATCTTGTTGATTTCATGCATTCCTAACGTGAAAAACGTGAAAATGGAGGCAACTACAGAATTGGACTGCTGCTGTAACAACCCTATGTAAAAATCTCATAAGAGTCTCATGAGATTCGCATGAGAGTCTCATGCGATTGTCATACGGTCGCATGAACTTTTCTCATTTACATAATTAGGAACGCATGAAAGCGCGATTATCGCATGAGAATCGCATGAACTGCACGCATGAATGTCTCATGAGTGTCGCATGAGAGTCGCATGAATGTCGCATGAGAGTCGCATGAATGTCGCATGAGAGTCGCATGAATGTCGCATGAGAGTCGCATGAAAGTTGCTTCATCAGGGGCGTCGGAAGGGGGTCGGCCGCACGGCCATGGCCGTACCACTTTTCGAAAAATGGACTTTTGCCAGTCGGCCATTAGCGTATACTTCCGGTTTAGGGTTAACTGATTAAATAAGTAATATATTTCTAGTTACGTTAGCATTCTGTACAGCTAGATTTTCAGGCGGTAATTTATAAATTTACGCTCAGTCACAAAGATGAGGCTGGCAACGCGAGGACACGGCAGCGGTAGATAGAGCGCACGCTAACCATTTCCGTGTGCTATATATGCAGATTGACGGGATTCCAGATGTCGGTGATCAGCCCTGTCAGCCTCGCCGTGCTTCATTTCCAAAAGTTTCGTTTGGGAAAAAAGCCCCAAAATCAAGATCATTTCAAGCTGCTTGGTTCGACAACTGGCCTTGGCTTCATTGGCACGACTCCGTTGAGAAAGTGTTCTGTCACGTCTGTGTGAAGGCTGCGAAGTCTGGCAAGCTGAAATGCAAGACTGCTGAGCAGGCATTCATCTATCGCGGAGTTCAAAACTGGAATGATGCCACCCGCTTATTTCGTTCACACGCGAAATCAGACTGCCACAGAGAAGCGGTTGAGTCACTGATCACGCTACCTGCCACAACAAAGCACGTTGGTGAACTACTAAGAACTCAATTGGTTGAAGACAGAAAGAGAAACCGGGCCAGCCTCCTTCGCATTCTCAGGGCGCTGAGGTTCCTGGCACGTCAAGGTATTGCCCTCCGCGGTTCCGCCCTCACCAAAGAGATTGATAGCAATTTGTCACAGCTCCTTCGTCTTTTTTGTGAGCTTTCTACAGATCTCTCCGATTGGTTGCAGAAAAAGACAAATAAGTACACAAGTGCAGACATACAGAATGAGCTGCTGAAGGTGATGTCACTTCGAATTCTTCGAGATGTCTCAGCCAAACTTGAAGGCACACCATACACCATTATGGTAGACGAAACCACTGACGCAAGTACCCAGGAGCAGGTTGTAATAGTTCTACGATGGGTGGATGAAGACCTAGAGCCTCATGAGGATTTTATTGGGCTGCACATCACTGCTTCAACTGATGCTAAGTCCATTGTAGCAATTATCAGGGATGTTCTTGTTCGTATGAACCTTAGTCTGACCAACTGTCGTGGTCAGTGCTATGATGGTGCAGCTGTGATGAAAGGATGTCTATCAGGAGTTGCTGCTCAACTCACTCAAGATGAACCACGAGCATTGTTCACTCACTGCTATGGTCATAGCCTCAATTTAGCCTGCCAAGACACCATCAAAGACATAATCCCTATCAAATATGCCCTTGACACAACATTTGAACTGTCAAAACTTCTCAAGTACTCAGCAAAAAGAAAGTCTGAGTACAAGCGACTTCAAGCTGAGATGGCTCCTCAAGACCCTGGATTTAGGACACTATGCCCTACGAGATGGACCGTTCGAGCAGCTTCTCTACAGAGTGTTATGCAAAACTTTTCGGTCATCCAATCCAGCTTAGACAGTTTTGCAGATATGGCAAAACGAGACCCAGAGATGTCTGCTCGGTGTACTGGTGTTGCTGCTCAGTTTTCTTCATTTGACTTTCTCTTTGGAGTAGCATTAGGAGAAAAAGTCTTGAAGTTGGTTGACAATCTGAGCAAAGCTCTTCAGCACAAGAAGATGTCTGCTGCACAAGGTCAAGTGTTAGCAGAACTTACCATCAAATCTCTTGCACTAATGCGTACAGAAGCTGAATTCTCAAATTTCTGGGAAAAGTTGATAGAGAAACAAAGCAAAGAAGATGTTGCAGAGCCTTCCCTTCCTCGGAAAAGGAAGCGTCCTTGCCGATATGATGAAGGAAGTTCGGGACACTTCGCAACATGTATAGAAGATCATTACCGGGTTATGTATTTTTCCGCTTTCGATATGGCAATTCAGTCTATCAAAAGCAGATTTGACCAGCCACACTATAAGATATACAGCAAGCTTGAATGCACACTTCTGAAGGGTGCTGCTGGAGAGAGCTATACGGATGACCTGTCTATCATACAGGAGTTGTACTGCACAGACTTTGACAGCAATATCCTCCAGACGCAGCTATTGATACTGTATTCTCACTTTAGAGAAACGGCAGTCACACCAGCCCTGATGGATGTTGTGGACTATGTTAAGTCACTAGGGAAACCCGGCCAACTGCTGTTGTCTGAGGTGGTCAAACTTATACGCTTGATCCTTGTTGCTCCTGCAACAAATGCAACTAGTGAAAGAACGTTCTCAGCTCTCCGCATTGTTAAAACATACCTTCGGTGCACTATGACACAGGCAAGGTTAAATCACCTTTTAATGTTGCATGTGCACAAAGAAGCATGTGATAGTCTTGATCTAGAACTATGCATAGATGATTTCTGTAGGGAATCAGAACACAGAAGAAACATTTTTGGCTCAATGTAGATTTACGTACAGAAATAGCCTTGTAAGGTTTGACACATGTTGTTCTAGTAGTTACTAAGTGTTAATCTTGCGTTCTCTGTATGGTATTCAAGCTTTTAGAGAAATGTTTAGCGTGCGTTAACCGTTATATGATCACGCCCACCTAGCGCGCGTTAGGCCGGACTACTTTAAATTTGCTTCCGACGCCTCTGTTCATCTTTATTTGTATCTAGACAGGGACGCGTCATATGAATATAAACTAGGTACATGCACATGCACTCAAGAATCATCTGCTTTCCATGTTCTCTATGACAGCCTGCTAGCCATACAGTCCCGCGGTAACTTGGCAACAATTTCCATGCCAGCACACCAACGTCTTCTCCCTACCGGGCTAAGTTTTCCAACGCTTTCTGACGACTTCCCATCTTCCCACTTGACGGAAAATACGTCTAGAAGAAATCCAGGTAGGCTAAAAAAACAAGTTTGGACGTCAGTGTAGTGTGATTGCGCGGGCTTTGTTGTAAAAACACATGCTCACGTACGGCTCCGTGTCAGTGGTCACTTTCATACAACTTACAGTTCTTAAATTGTTTTCTCCATTCTGTGCACGTAGCAGGCTGCAGCAAAGAGCTGATATCTAGGCGTCTGGCTTGTCGTATCATTTTCCCCGCGCAAAACAGAGCATGCGTCAAACTGTGTCATACATACTAAGATCCCGGATAATATTATGTGCGCTGTGTGACGCTTTCCGTATACATGATGCATGCGTACTTCTTCAACGATCGAAAGGCAAGTGAGCAACTACTAACGGATTGTTTGTGCTTCAGCACTCTAGTGCTGCTGTATTGAGAACCTCTAGGGTACGAATAGCGTTCGCTCTGCACACGGTACTTACACGAATGCGAGAGCGGACTACATGCAGGTGGATACGCGACTATACAACGCTATACCTACAAGAAAGATAGCTTAACTTTGCGAATAGATTGCAGACAGAACGTACATCTGGTATTGACTCGATCAGAGTGCATACAGATGACTTTGAGTGTATATAGTTACAGTGTGAAGTAATCGAAGTGCATGCATGCATGAAGTCTCATGAGAGCCTCATGAGCATCTCATGAGAATCCCTACGTCTCATGAGAGTCTCATGAGAGTCGCGCGGATCACCCATCTCCTCATGAAAAATCAGCTTGTTTTCATGAGTAAGCAGGTGTCTCATGAGACTCTCATGCGAATCTCATGCGAATCTCATGAGACTCTTATGAGATTTTACATAGGGAAGCATTACTAGGGCAAGGGAGGGAGGGAAGGAATGACATATGTTGGATATTGTCGTTATAATTTCATAATTGTCTGCTTTCATTCGTTGCTCTGTATGTGTAGTTGTTGTAAGCTGGAAATGCCTTTGTAGCGCAGTATGCGATACAGCAAATGTCACAATTGATTGCAATTTTTACAGCCACTAATGACTGCTGAGTAAAACAAACTTTTAACTTGCTGAAAGTCAATCACACAGTTTGGTGACAAATCTTCTTCAGATGTGAACAGTTCAATGTACTTCACAAGTTTTACTACATTTCCAACCACCATTAACACTGTTTAGTAAAGCAGTCTGACTGTACCCACAGCCCAACGTGTGTTTGTGCAAGGAAAAGCAAAAACCGCTCAACAGCTCTTGCTTCATGTACAAGTAGACATATGTACTTGTAATAGACCTTCCATTAACCGTGCACTCTAAATTCTACATTAAAACAAAATCAACATCACACGTCTGGCAACGATTCCCACTACTACACATACAGTATATCAGCCAGCCAGAATTCTGTTATGAGAATGCGAAGAGGACATAGTCATATGAAATCTAGTGATGCTCAAAGTGAATGGTAAAACAGCAAGCATAACTTATATCATGCATGGAAAATGGTAAGATGTCTGATAACTGTATGTGTCCTTGGTGTGTACTATAACTGTATCCTAATATTACCTGACAACAGACAATAATCCTTCTACATTCACCTCACTCTATCACCTTCAATGGTATGTCGTCTCACAACAGTCACACTCGAATTGCTTTCTTACTGATGCTTTGTTTACGTCGTTTTGGTTGACTGTCCATCAGTTCTGAGTCATGAGTACAATCAGCTGGAGGTGGCTACAACACAAAATGCAATACTATTATGTGACGATGGTGTAACACAATGTACATGTATCGTTGGTTATACTCACTGCTCCCATTCTTTCTAAAGCTCGCCTTGCCAGACGTTTGGAGTACAAACGTTTATCCGGAGAGGTGGTGCTCTCTTCGTGATGAAAGCTGTTTTCCTAGTAGAACAGAAGATAAGAGATCAAATATTAACCACTTTGTGCCACAACATTGAGGCTACTGTTTCTACATTAGACTTGGAATTACTTGGTTTCAATATCAAGGTTGTCATTTTGTGACAATCCATCACAACCCCAAAATGATCATCAGTACATGTTCTATAGTAGTACAACCAGTTGTTGATTGGCAATAGTCAATAACAGTTTATGACCATATGTTGTGAGGATGTTTAGTCAAACAAATTATACATAAGCTACACTACACACACACACACACACACACACACACACACACACACACACACACACACACACACACACACACACACACACAGCCTTGACTCATATTTGATCAGTACAATATCACTGTTCTACACATCCACAACTTAAAAGTGATTTTTAAAATACAAACAGCATAAACAATTCTAGAATTTCAAATCATTAAATTCAATCTTCATCGTGTATTTAGTATAGTTGGAAGTTACAACAAGAAAACCTAAATCAAAGAGACAAAGTATACACTCACACTTCCATCTCTATCAGTTGCAACTTACTGTCAAGTCAGTGATTGCCCTTTTCCTGTTGATTAGCTGCAGTCCTGCTGTCTTCTGAGTTAAACTCTCGACCTGATTTTCTTGAACATTGCAGCCAGCAGATTTGCCTTTCATCTGAAACGTTTCAATGGACTCCTTGAAATACTCTTTGAGCTCCAGCACAGATAACGTCTTTGCTGCAATGAAAGACTTTTTCCCTCTAGAAAAACATGAAACCAAGCATTAAACAACAACAACAACAACAAACAACATGTACTGCTGTAAAGTACACTGTACACAGAATGTGTCTATAAATGTTTAAAAACATGCATTTGTGTAGACCACACATACTGACCGGTGAATAGATGGATAGATGATGTAGTATATATATATTATAACAGTCGTAAGCTACGTTCCAGATCGGCACAAGCTATCACACCCTATCAGTCTATGCTATGCTCAGACTCTAACGCAACAGCAATCCAACAAGTGCTAACAGTCACTTATCTAATTATCTAAGTATATGACACCCCAACCTACGCATGCTCACCAATCTATGTACCAGTCTACCACACTCCTCTTTCCTTAGCTTTGTCTATATCGGAGGGGTAACTGACGATTAACTCGAACTGGATAACGTCGATCAGTTCCACTTGATGTTCCCCTTACTTCCGCTGTAGCTCCCTCAGCAAGAGATGGTGTGGCTATTGTAACAGGTTCTTCTGCTTGTTGTGCTTCTCTCACTGGACTAGTAGGTTCTGTTTGTCCTGTCTGTTCAAGTGTTGGTCGTGGATTAGAAGTAATATCTGTAGTTGTTTCAGTACCCGCCTCATCTGATGTCTCTATGACAGCAGGCACACTCCTTTCATCTCGTCTCCTGATATGTTCGATATGAACATATCGGAGGTGATTGTTCACGTCCACCATGTAGTTTGTTGGTCCCAAGCGCTGTAGGATGATTCCTGTCAGCCATTTCCCTCGGCTATCTCGACGTGTGTTGAGGACTGCCACTGTGTCTCCTGGGTTAAGATTTCTAACGTATTTTGTTGCTTCTTCGTATCTCTCACTCTGCCTGTCTCGAATTTGTCGTCCACTCTCTGGTCTTACTAATGTCAACCGTGTTCTCAGCTCACGTTTCATCAGTAGTTCTGATGGTGTCTTCCCAGTAGTAGTGTTTGGGGTTGTTCGATATTTCAACAACAGTAACGAAATCTGATGACTAATTGACCGATCTGGTGGCCTCATCTTCAGAGACTTCTTGAGCTCCTGCACGAACCGTTCTGCCTGTCCATTCGAAGCAGGGTGATACGGAGGTGTCCTTTGATGTCTAATCCCGTTCGCTCTCACGAAGTCTTGAAACTCTCTTGCCACGAATTGAGGCCCGTTATCTGAAACTAGCCTTTGAGGGATTCCATGGCAGCTGAATGACCTCCTCAATGCTTCAACTGTCTGAGTCGTAGTGGCATGTATTCCGAGCTCATGGACTTCCGGCCACTTGGTAAATGCATCAATTACCACAAGGTATTGCTTTCCCTTGAACTCTGCAAAATCCACATGAAGGCGAGTCCAGGGCGCATCTGGGTAGATCCATGGATGTGACATCACATGAGACGGCTTATTCCGTATACTCTGACATGCTGTGCAAGTCTTCACTACCTCCTCTAGATCTTGGTCTAGTCTTGGCCACCACACGAAACTCCGTGTTAGAGATTTCATTCGACAGAGGCCAATATGACCTTCGTGAATCTCTTGTAACACTGTGCCTTGAAGCTTGGTTGGAATAATTACACGATTCCCCCACAGTAGACACCCGTCTTCAATTGTAAGCTCATCCGCTCGTCGTGCATACGGCAGTAACTGTGTACTTACATTAGGCTTCCATCCACGCAAAGTGTACTCGTAAACTTGTCGTAGTATGGAGTCTCGCTGCAGTTCCTTAGCAATGTCTTGCGCTGTAACAGGTAACTGCTCACAATGATCAATAGCATAGATTTTCTCATTAGGATCCACTACGTTGACTGGAATGGGTAGTCTCGAAAGTAGATCAGCTTCTTTGTTGCTCACTCCTGATGTGTATTCGAGGTTGTATTGATAAGCACTTAGAATTAGTGACCAACGCTGTAGTCGAGCCGCTGCTAGAGTAGGTACTCCCTCTTTCGGACCCAATATCTTCAACAGTGGTCGATGGTCAGTTACAAGTGTGAATGACCTTCCCACCAAATATTTATGAAATTGTCGCACTCCAAAGATGAGTGCTAACGCTTCTCGTTCCAATTGAGCATATCCTCTTTCTGCCGTGGTCAAGGTTCGTGAAGCAAAAGCGATTGGTTGCTCACTACAGTCTGACATTACATGTGTGAGACAGGCTCCCACTCCATACGGTGAAGCATCGCAAGCAAGACGTACCGGTTTCTTCAAGTCATAATGGGTCAAGAAATCCGATTCCAACAAATTCTGTTTGGCTTGCCGGAAAGCCTTTGCTTGTTTTGCACCCCATTCCCACGATGTGTTCTTCTGCAGCAGACTATACAGTGGTTGTAGCATGGTTGAGAGGTTAGGCAAGAACCTTCCATAATAATTCAATAGGCCTAAGAATGCCCTTAGCTCGGTTGTGTTACTTGGCTCTGGAGCTTGTCGTATTGCTGCCAGCTTTTTCTCAGCCGGTCTAAGTCCATGCTCATCCACAACATAACCAAGGTACTCAACTCTAGTTTTCTTGAACTCACACTTTTCTCTTTTCAGACGAAGTCCCGCTTGACTCAGTCTTTCCAAGACTTGATGAAGACGTTCGTCATGTTGTTCTTCGGATTGGCCCACAATCAGAATGTCGTCTAAATAACAGGACACTCCTGGCATTCTCGTAAGAACGTTGTCCATTGCTCGCTGCCAAATTCCGGGTGCAGTCGAAATACCAAAGGGCATACGTGTGTACGCAAACAGGCCCTTGGCAGTGTTGATAGTCAAATACCTTTGGCTGCTTGCATCCACTCGCATCTGCATGTAAGCTTGTTTCATATCCAGACGTGTAAAGAACCGCCCTCCTGCTAACGATGCAAACAAGTCCTGTGCATTTGGCATTGGATAATTGTCCATCTCCAGGTAGGGGTTAATTGTTACCTTGTAATCGCCACAAATTCTGATAGAATTATCAGCCTTTCTCACAATGACGATAGGTGCTGCCCACTCACTGTTTTCCACTGGCTGTATAATGCCCTCTTCCTGAAGTCGATTAAGCTCCTCCTCTACCTTCTGTTGTAAGGCATAAGGCACTGGGCGTGGCCTATGGAACTGTGGCTTGGCATCTGCAGACAAAGTTATCTTGGCTTGATAGCCTTGCAAAGTACCTACTCCCTCTGCAAACAACTGAGGAAACTTCTCAGGTACATCAAAAACTCCACTATCAACTTTGAACAGAGAAGCCCAATCAAGCTTGAGGTTTGACAGCCAATCTCGTCCCAAGACTGCTGGCTTATCACTCACATCTACTACAATCAACCGCTCCATGGATTGTTGTATTCCATACTTGATTGGTACAACAGCTTCTCCTTTCACCTTCAATCGTTCACCACTATATGACTGAAGTTGGGCAGTGCTCTTCTTCAGCTGTACGTGGGATAGAACTTCACTATATATCTGGGTTGGTACAACACTCACTGAAGCTCCAGTGTCCACTTCCATCTCCACATTCCTGCCTGCCACCTCTATTGTCACCTTGACCCCGCCTCTACCAGACAAAGAACAAATGAGGCTTACATCTTCTGCATCTACTTGATATGTAGACTGAGTCTTCGGTTTCCTTTTTGTACGCCAATTGCCCTCCGTGCTATCTTTCGCGTTATCTCGTTGCTTCTTCCGACATGCTTTAGCGATTTGGCCCTTCGTCTTGCAGAACAGACACGTGTAGTTTTTTAATCTACACTTGGTTGGGTCATGACCATGATCATTGCAACGATAACATGCCTTATCCAAAGCACGCAACGATCCCGATTGGCTGCGGCTGCTTGTGGTCGCTCTCTTGACAGCAAATGCCGTCTCCAATGTCCTGGAATGTCCACTAGCTGCGTGTCGTGTCGACTCCCCACGGAGGTGTTGTGTCTCCGCTCTGGCTGTCTCTGCAGCTTGTGCAATCCGCAGAGCCTTTTCCAGCGTTAGCTCTGCCTCGGCTAAAATCTTCTGCTGTATATTCTCGTGTAGCAACCCACAGACTAATTGATCGCGTAATGCAGTATTGAGCTGCTCACCGAAATCACAATGTTTGGCGAGGCGTCGCAGCTCCGAAACGTAAACAGCAATATTCTCGCCTTCCCGCTGCATTCGCTTATAAAAGCGAAAACGCTCTGCGATGACGATAATTCTCGGTTCATAGTGGTTTTGCAATAGCTTGAAGAGCGTATCCAACGATTTGTCTTGAGGAGCCGCCGGTCGTACCAAATTCTTTAGTAACGTGTACGTCATTGTGCCCATCGACGTCAGAAGAACAGCTATCTTCTTGTCGTCGTCCGTGATTTC
>NC_085097.1:7699068-7701568 GCF_963422355.1 Corticium candelabrum | reverse complement strand
AAGATCACATTCGGTCGCGTCAACTGGAAGATGACCCACTACCCAACGACACACATACAGACCCCACTGCATCACCACCGGAGTCTAACATGACGGAAGAACTGCCTTCAATCGAGGTAGCAAGTGAACCAGGAGGGAGCATCTCGGAAACAAACGGTGACCACGGTGGTCAGGGGGAAACGGTTGGCCAGGAAGCAACCAGCAACATGGAGCCGGCATCAACCGGGGTCAGAAGATCTGCTCGAGCAAGGAAGGCGCCGGACAGACTAGACTTGTAAACTAGCACTATCATACAAGTAGGGGTAAAAGACTTTAGGGGGAAGGGGTGTAGTAGGTTGACATGCGAGGACGTGGGTCCGGTTGCGCGTGCGCGGTTTAGCTCTGAGTTGGCGGTTGTCTAATAACACTTGAGTAGAGTTACTACAGTGTACACAGCATTTCTCGATTGTATCATAACAGCCACCCATTCTAGTAAGTATGAGATAGTCCACACACAATGGGATTAGACAACGTGTGATGTGATCGAGCTCACAATTGAATCAATTGCCCAATGGCATTGTCATCTTTAACCGGTCTGATGAGCTTAACAAGAAGATCTAGAAACAAATGTAATGCAAGTTTCGCAATAAGCAAATCGGAGTGAAGTTTAATTACTACTAGTAACTACAAACTAACTTCAGTCTATCTGTCAGATTCTGTCCGTCTGTCTGTTTGTCTGTCTGTCTGTCCATTCATTTTGCTGTCTATTTTTGTCGGTCTGTCTGTCTATCCGTTTATTTTGCTGCCTATTTGTTTGTCTGTCTGTCTATTTAGTATCTTACCATCTATATGTCTGTCTGTCTGTCCATTCATTTTGCTGTCTATTTGTCTGCCTGTCTGTCCATTTAGTATCTTACCATCTATAAGTCTGTCTTTCTGTTTCTATCTGTCCGTCATTTTGCTGTCTATTTGTCTGTCTGTCTGTCCATTCAGTATCTTACAATCTATATGTCTGTCTTTCTGTCTGTCCGTTCATTTTGCTATCTATTTGTCTGTCTGTCTGTCAATTTAGTATTTTACCATCTATATGTCAGTCTGTCTATTCATATTGCTGTCTATTTGTCTGTCTGTCTGTCTGTCCATTTAGTATCTTACCATCTTTAAGTCTGTCTTTCTGTCTGTCCGTTCATTTTGCTATCTATTTGTCTGTCTGTCTGTCCATTTAGTATCTTAACATCTATATGTCAGTCTGTCCATTCATATTGCTGTCTATTTGTCTGTCTGTCTGTCTGTCCATTTAGTATCTTACCATCTATATGTCTGTCTGTCTTTCTGTCTGTTTATTCATTTTGCTGTCTATTTGTCTGTTTGTCTGTCCATTTAGTAGCTTACAATCTATATGTCTGTCTGTCGTTTCAATTAATATCTTACCATCTCTATGGCTGTCTGTCTGTCTGTCTGTCTGTCTGTCTGTCCATTTAATACCATCTATATGTCTGTCTGTCTGTCCATTTAATATCTTACCATCTATATGTCTGTTCGTCTGTCTGTCTGTCTGTTCATCTTTCCATGCATTTGTCTACAAAGCCCAACCCTTCTATTCCTTTAGAATGTGACAACTTACCACCAACCATTTGATCCCAAAGCACTTCTCTGGAAATATACCTCTGACATCAACAAACACATCAGCAATCGATTGCATGTAGTAAGAAAATGTGTACCTCATGTACATGATTGTTAAGACCTAAACAAACAGTCAATAATAATACTTTTGGTTGAGTATGTAACGTTTGAAACTGTAATTCTTACAGCGACAGTGACCGGCTTCTTCACAAACGTCGTAGATTGTTGCACTAGAAATTATAATGACCAACATACAGTAGTCAGACCACAGCAGCAAAAATAAATTAGACACAGCAAGTTATCCTATCAGAAGCTGCATAAACAAGAAGATCTAATTATGCCAAATTTCAAACTATGCTCCTACTGTATTTAGAACCTGGACGTCGTTGTATCCACTGTTGTGTTGTGTGCTCTAAAGTACGTCAGTCTAGAGCACACGTTAAGTACTCAATTGTTAACTCAATTAAATAATTCAATGTGTGTGTGTGTGTGTGTTGTGTGTGTGTGTGTGCATGTTTGTGTGTGTGTGTGTGTTTGTTTGTTTGTTTGTTTGTTTGTTTGTTTGTTTGTTTGTGTGTGTGTTTGTGTGTGTGTGTGTGTGTGTGTGTGTGTGTGTGTGTGTGTGTGTGTGTGTGTGTGTGTGTGTGTGTGTGTGTGTGTGTGTTAGTGAGTGTGTGTGTGTGTGTGTGTGTGTGTGTGTGTGTGTGTGTGTGTGTGTGTGTGTGTGTGTGTGTGTGTGTGTGTGTGTGTGTGTGTGTGTATGTATTAATTGATTTTGAAGTCACAAGATGCTTTTTCATCGCTTGAGCGATTGAACTCAGGTTTTATCTTTGTGTATTCACAGGAACGTGTATACTTAGACAGTAGATAGGCAGATTTTTAGAAATCTAGTGAGTAG
>NC_085097.1:7674068-7689068 GCF_963422355.1 Corticium candelabrum | reverse complement strand
GTTCCCATTAGTGTTCTCCCTAGTCAAAGAAGTTGTACTGTAGTAGTTGTTACATGTACAATTAGATGTTGAGCTTCTTTAGGTATTCTGCAGTCGTTTTTCAAAATGCGTCAGTTATCCAACGTTTTCAGTTATCCGACGTCCTTTTGGTCCCATGCCCGTCGGATAAGTGGTGTCCTACTGTATTTTTTGGATGTCAGCGTAAAATTTTAATTAATATTTAACATATTGATATCAATGATTATGTGATCTGTGTTGTATTAAACAATAATTTATTATTAATATTAATGAATAGTGTGTGTTATAGATGCTGTAGATGCCAGTTATGATGTCGGTCACGTGTACAGTTTTGTTTACAATGTCACACATGTGACTGTCTCGTCGGCTATTCGACCTCTCGCTGTCAGCAGCATGAGATATGATTTGTCACTATTCAAGTCTTTAGCAGATTTGAAGGCAAGCAGCATCAGGATTTTCTGTCTGTCTCTCTGTTTGTCTGTTTGTCTGTTTGTCTGTCTCTCTGTTTGTCAGTGTGTGTATGTGTTTGTTTGTTTGTCTGTCTGCCTGTATGTCTATCTGTTTGTTTATGTGTTTGTCTGTCTATCTGTTTGTCTGTTAGCTTGTCTGTCTGTCTGTGTGTCTGTCTGTCTGTTTGTCTGTCTGTTTGTTTGTCTGTCTTCTGTCCGTCTGTTTGTCTATCTGTCTATCTGTCTATCTGTGTGTGTGTGTATCTCATTGTCTGTTTATGTATCTGTCTGTTTGTCTGTCCGTCTGTTTGTCTGTCTGTTTGTTTGTCTGTCTGTCTTTTTGTCTGTCTGTCTGTCTGTCTGTTTGTCTGTCACTCTGTTTGTTTGTTTGTCTATTTGTTTGTCATCTGTTGTTTATCTTTATCGGTTTACCTGCTTGTGTGTCTTGTGTTTGTGTGGTAAAATTATTGTTTGTTTAGATCAGTGGTTGTGACTTGTCACTCATTGATGGTCTCAGCATTTTACAGAGTCAACTAACTCACATGTCAGTACACCAGTCATTGAAATCAATGCAGGTGGACATATCCATCGATCGTCGTTACCTTGTAGTGTGTAACGTGTGTTGTGTGTAGGAATTGTTTGCTGATTGTGTCGTAGCAAAATGAACGGTCAGTGATATTAATCAGCTTGTGATTTGATGATTGTGTGTGTGTGTGTGTGTGTGCGTGTGTGCATGTACGTGTGTGGGTATGTTGTGTGTGGGTATGTTGTATGTTGACATGTGCACACGTTTGTGTTGCTAATTTCTTCATTCACAGTCTGCGCCATCTCAATCAGCTTCCACATTCGAACGTTGGCGGCGAACCTCTCACGGCAAACTGATCGCCAGTCGGCATGTCCTTCAACCATGGAGATCTCTACAAGTTGTCAACATCAGCCACAATTGCATCAAATTTCTTGATCAGTCGCTAGATCTCATGCCTCATGTGAGACAGGTTGGTTAGAAATGAGTATGTAGACACACACACACACACACACACACACACACACACACACACACACACACACACACACACACACACACACACACACACACCACACACACACACACACACACACACACACACACACACACACTCACACACATGCACACACACACACACACACACACACACAGACGACACAGACGACACACAGAAACGGACACAGACGACACACACACACACACACACACACACACACACACACACACGCGCGCTTGCTCGCTTGCTCACTCACTCTCTCTCTCTCACACACACATACTCACTCACACACATACACACACACATGCACGCATGCACGCACGCACACACGCTTGCTCGCTTGCTCACTCACTCACACACACACACACACACACACCACACACACACCACACACACACACACACACACACACACACACACACACACAGACAGACAGACAGACAGACAGACACACACACACACACACACACACACACACACAGACACACACAGACAGACAGACAGACAGACAGACAGACACACACACACACACACACACACACACACACACACACACACAGACAGACAGACACACAGACGACACACACACACACACACACACACACACACACACACACACACACACACACGCACACACACACATGCGTGCACATACACACACACACACACACATACACACAAATACAAACACATTTATGTTTTGGCTGCTTGTTTATTTCATGATTAGTGTTTGTTTCTATTAGTTTGCATGTTTACTCATTTAATGTGCATGCAAAGTTATATCTTGATGTCAGTTGTTTGTTGTGTTTATGTTTGTGTTTGTGTTTGTATCCATTTATTTGTTTGTCTATTTCTGTGTCTATTTCTCTGTCTATTTGTCTGTCTATGTTTCTGTCTATTTGTCTGTCTATTTGTCTGTCTATTTATTTATACTTCCATGTAGATGAGCGTGAGTCACAATGAGTTGGAACAGTTAGATTTCCAGCAGTTGAGTCAAATGTCGTTGGTCAAACTAGACGTCTCATTCAATACTCTCAAGCTGCTGTCGTCCAGTAAACAGGTGCCATTGCTATACATTAATATTGTTGATTGGTTGTGGATGGACGTGTGTGTTGTGTATGTAGAACATAAATTCAATAAAAGAACTTGATCTCAGCAACAACAGAATTAACAAGCTAATAGGTGTGTGTGTGTGTGTGTGTGTGTGTGTGTGTGTGTGTGTGTGTGTGTGTGTGTGTGTGTGTGTCTGTGTGTGTGTGTGTTGTATTGTATGTTGTATTGCAGGTTGTGAGAATCTTGTTAATCTCGTTCATCTCAATGTGAAGAATAATCTTCTCACTCATGTAAATGAACTGAATTGTTTGTCAAATCTTGCTCATTTGTCAGACTTGGTGGTTGCAGGTGTGGTAGTTGTTGTGAGTTTATGTGGTGACGTTTGGTGATTGTGTGTGTTGTGTGTAGGAAATCCGTTTGCGAGGGGAATGTTGCATAGGGCAAGTGTGTTTGCTAGATTGCATCTTGTTGCTAGACAGGTTAGACTCAGTTACACACACACACACACACACACACACACACACACACACACACACACACACACACACACACACACACACACACACACACACACACAAGCACATTTTTATCAACTTGAATTTGTGAGTTTGTTTGTATGTTGTTTGTCCAGTTAACTTTAGATGGCTACAAGATGTCACGAAGAGACGAGTCGAAAATCCGTTGTCACACGTCTGTCTCTCCTCCACATCATCTCATCTCAAACACGTCATCATCCAGACCCCATCACTCTCGCTCGTTATCCGTCCCGACTTCGTGTGCAACACACAACATTCAACAACCAACAGCGAGTGTCAAACCGTCATCTCAAACGGTCGAAAACAGACAGACAAAACGATCGACAGCTGCACTGACTTTACTAGAGAAGACAGAAATGAATGGACTTGACGTCATGACGGATTCATGCGTGTCACGTGACTTGAGTGACACTGAGACATTGGGGGATGAGAGTGAGCATAACACCCGATCATCATCGACACTTCATTCTCCATCAACGTCTTATAGTTTGGCTTCTGCTCATCGAAGACATGCCCACACACCAGAGGAAGGAAATGAGTTGAGAACACGGTCATCGACTGCATCTCCACACACCGTGGCAGTCCCTCATTGCCATGTTGATATCAATGATTTGAGTCAGGGTGGACGCAATTCTCTGAGTCAATTGTCGTCTCTTTCTGGTGAAAATCTGAGTGAGAGAGAGGGTTATGAGATGAGAAAGAGTGGAGCAATTTGAGCACATGTTGACTAGATGAGTGACGATGCATGCGGGTCTTGCAGTCAATCGGGTCAGCACATGCACACACAATAGATCGTCACATTGCATAGAGGTAGAGATGATTACTCGTTTTTAATCGACAGATTTATGTGATTGTTTTAGCACTCAGCAATAAATATTTTGTCTAATTAATAAAAATTTTGTTTGGAGTGACATCACGGTCTTTTAATATTTAATATTTAATATTTAGTATTTAATATCCGCATGTACAGAGAAGTTTTTGCTTCCGTTTCTGCTTCTGCACTTTGTTCTTGTTCTAGGCGAGTTCGCTTGCTGTCACAGGTTACGATGTATGGCAAGAACTCGCCTAGAACAAGAGCAAAGTCCAGCAGCACGTGCAGTGGAAACGGAAGCAAAAACTTTGCTGTACATGCGGATATTACCATCTCCCGCCAATGGAACAAAATGCACATGCTAATACACGTGGAGCGAGCACGAGGGGAGGACTGGGTAGAAGTCTAGGAATGTGCCAACCAGAAAAGGGAAGGACTGGCTGCCACATCCGGATCACAACGAGTCATTCGTCTCCTCAGAATGTCTTAAGTGCTGACGATTCTAATTGCTCTGTTCGCTCTTTGCAGCTTGATATGTGGTAGTGTGAGTGAGTGTCGTGTGCTATTTGTTGCATGGGTATAGATATCTCAGTCTGGTTGTCATGTTCAATACATCGATGTATACTACAAATAATCAAAAACATAGTTGTGTACGAAATCAATTGTTTGTTTTGAACAAGATGTGTGATGGTTGATGACTGTTTCGTTCATTTCAATTGTCTAGTTTGTGTTCCTTCCAGGAAGTAGGGCTTTACCTTTGTTTATAATCTGACGTTTCGACTGGATGGCTGATAACTAATAATAACCGTAACTATGTCAAACTTACTGGAACTCAAAAAGTGACAATTTTATACTTGAAGTTGGTATCTGGTTGTTATATTGTTGAACAATGTAGACACCTTAAAAATCTCTTTCTTACTACCGTGTTTTGGCATTTGATCTAGGGTTGGTTGCTATGATTTGTTGATTACCTGATTAGACCTTCCTATGGTAATTGTTTATTCTACTGCTTTGCTCTCTTGCTAGACTAGAGTCTACTATTACATAGTAAGTATGTAGCAGCACGTGCCACTGGCAATTTCTTTTGCACATGCGCATTGGCTGAAACAGAAACTAGGGCGTGTCTCCACTTGAAGAATCGAGAGTAATGGCTCAAGGCGGCGACCGGGTAATGTGCAAATATTTGTAGATATCTAACGTTTACTGCTTGGTGCGGTAGTTATGGGCAAATTCGCTTTTATTGGCAAACCGTGATTTCTTACAATCTACGACTGCTGCTGCTTTTACGTTCGGTTGTCAGTCTACATGTAGCTACTAGTAGGCTTTAGTGCAGGCTAGTGAGTACTTGTAAATTTTAGTTACGCGAGGATAGCCTGTGCTTCTATGTGAAACTAATGGTGAGATTATAGGATGTTGGAGTGGAGACTTGGCATGTTTGAGGAATAGATGTGAACGTGTTTTTGTACAATGACAACAAGTAATTATTGTGAAATGTGATAAGTGCATGAGGACAGTAGAGGAATTGGTGATGTGTGTTGTGTGTTAGTGTAGTGTGACATGAGAGTGACTGTTTAACTAACTAGTGTCTTTTCTCTTATATCACAGGAAGAGGTGAGTGTGTGACAGTTGAGTGTTGGTGTTGTGTTGTCTCACACTGTTTCTCATGTTTCTCTTGCTCTCATTTATTCCATCATTGACTGGATGAACATCATTAGGTGAGTACATCACTGTATGTGTGTGTAATACAGGGTTCGAAAAATGTGTTTGAATCTGGTTGCCAGTTTGGCCACCTAGAGAAACGGTTGGTCGCCAAACTTTCACTAGTTTCTAGGTCAGTGATTCCAGAAGTAAACAAGTCATTAATATCACTGTTGGGACCCTTTCCAAGATTATTATGTTTGACATTAAATTAATACCTAACTAGGAATTTGCAGTAACGTTGGATGAACATTGGCTAGTAAACACACCAATCTACAGTATTGTACTTGGGATTCTCTTTATGTAATAGTATGAGTATTCAATATTTTATAGAAACTTTCAACTAATTGTATAGCTACAACCAAACAAAAATGTGGTTTGTGTGGTTTTGTAAAGTTAATTAATGTGATTATGTGGTTTGTCATCACATCCACATCCTGGCAATCCATCCAATAAGAAATGAGCATTGTTTTAGGGTTCCTTAATTCTCTAGGTGTTGAATGATACCACACAGCGCTACAATAACAAAGTTTATCAGGTGCATTGCCTAGATTTCAGAACTGGACATGCAGAAACTTTTGTCTTAACAAAACTTTCTTAGTAGCACTAGGAGACATATGAGCTCCTGGACGTACCTGGTAGTTCTTTTGATAGAAAGATACTCAGGCAGCTTGCTGCGGAAAAAGTTGTTTGTTTTGCCACTTTCTACGCCCGCCGTTTGCAAAGATCTGCCTAATAGTTTCTATTTGTCTCAATAATTCAAGATGGTCTAATTCTTCGTTTCCTTTGAACAGCATAGAAAAGGATCTAGCTAGGCAGTTGCCGTCACCTTCACTTACGATTGGCTGCAGATTTCATGTTTTATTCGGGAGAAGCTGCTGCGCAATGGCATCTCGTCGATGATAGAGCTGTTGAATTGGATTTGTTGGTGTAGCATACCTAGGAGGGATAGGAGGCCGCGATTGTTTGAAAAATTATACACGCCTGCATGTCTTTAGTTGGGTTTGTCTGGAGCTGATGGCAGAGACCAATCAGATCGGTATAGGCAGTAGAGTCCATAAAAAGAATAGCAACGACTCGCAATAGATTGCTAGGTGATACGTTGCTACAGGATATGTAGGAAGGTGCTAAGTAGACGGCATACGTCGCAGGATGCCACTAAATAGACATAGAAGGTGGCAACATATGTTAATTGTAATGCAAAGCATCTGCTGAGCAGGTGGTTTGCATCCAAATATTTCTAGTCGCCAAATTGGTGACCACACCCTTCGTTTAGTCGTTTTAGAAGTGGTCGCCATATGGCGACTGGATTTTTCGAACCCTGGTAATAGTAAACAATGCATCTATTGAATGAATTAAAGTAATGTGTATTGAGAGTAGTGTTTGTCTGTATTGTTTGCAACATGTGTGCAGGGGTGTATTTGGTCTCTTGATTTAGGTAGTACCTGGCTGTGGCAAGCTTAATTAAGTTAAGATGTGGCCTTGCCCATTCTCATTCTCCATGTTATTCTCATTCTCATGTTCAGTCTTATACTCATACCTAATTTTTAAATTGAATTTTAAAGTAGGAAAAAGCCTAGAAATTTACGAGTGCAGTCGAAAATAACCTTGAACCTGCATGCTCACCAATATACCATAATTATACAGTGAATTTTTCAGATCAATACAATTAATAGTCATCTACCTCATCAGATAATATTATGTCTGTGTCGTTGTCATCAAAGATGTCATTGGCATGTTGGCCACCAACTTGTGTTGTGACAAATAATGCTCTGAGCGACGACCAAATCTAAAGTTGTGTGGATGGAGGAAGACCCAAAGTTGGGAAAACTGAGTTCTCTGAATGTTTATCTAAAATTTGTTTCTATTGTTTTTCTCCAAATATCTGTCTTGTGTTTCTTGACTGCATGGATGACACTTCAATGCACAGTTACTAAGATATGGAACTGGAAAGTAGTTTTTGGTATTCTGAGACTGTGCACTCACAGCTGCCCTTGGTATCCAAACAACTGGACACACCCATCATTTGGGTAGTTCCTGGGCACGCTTTGAACTGGTCTAGGTACACCCCTGTTTGTGTGTGTGTGTGTGTGTGTGTGTGTGTGTGTGTGTGTGTGTGTGTGTGTGTGTGTGTGTGTGTCATGTGTAGCTCCGTTGGTTAGAGAGTTGCATTTGACAATGGAGACATTCGGGACATTGAGGTCGTACGTTCGCAGACGAGTGCAGACGTAATTTCCTTAGGCAACAAAACAAATTCACACACAATTGCCTCTTTCGACTCAGGAGTATAAATAAGTACCCGGTCTTTGTCTGGAGGTGGCTTAGACTGCTGGCTCGGCAGAACATCACGCAGTATATACGGGTACATGTGGACTTGAGGTCCAGTCTTGCGGCTGTGCCAAAGTGCCCTTCGATGCTCTGGCCACGTATCAAGGGGTTCGTCAGCGTGGCCTAAAACTCCGAGTTGCACTGGTGTCCCTACCTAGAAATAGGCAGGGGTGCTATCTTCGGAACTTTCTGAAGGACATATCCATTTGTCCATGTGTGTGTGTGTGTGTGTGTGTGTGTGTGTGTGTGTGTGTGTGTGTGTGTGTGTGTGTGTGTGTGTGTGTTGTGCGCACACGCACATGCATACATGTGTGCATGATTTGTACATGTGTTGCATATCTTTTTGCTGTTTCAACGTTTTGAATTCAGTGTTTCAGAACAACTATTGATGTATTGACTAATTGAATGTGGTGGTTACTGCATTACAAATGTGGCTTGTAAGAAATGAGATTGTTAATTAAGATTGTGGAGCAGTTGGCATGTTGTTTAACTAATAGATATCATTGGGTTTTGTTTATCTTAATTATTACAATTTATTACAACAAGTAATTATTGTGAAATGTGATGAATTGGTAAGTGCATGAGGATAGTAGAGGAATTGGCGATGTGTCTTGTGTGTTAGTGTAGTGTGACATGAGAGTGACTGTTTAACTAACTAGTGTCTTTTCTCTTATATCACAGGAAGAGGTGAGTGTGTGACAGTTGAGTGTTGGTATTGTGTTGTCTCACACTGTTTCTCATGTTTCTCTTGCTCTCATTTATTCCATCATTCACTGGATGAACATCAGGAGGTGAGTACATGACTGTATGTGTGTGTAATAGTAAACAATGCATCTATTGAATGAATTAAAGTAATGTGTATTGAGAGTATTGTTTGTCTGTATTGTTTGCAACATGTGTGCAGGGGTGTATTTGACCTCTTGATTTAGGTTGTTCCCGGCTGTGACAAGCTTAATTAAGTTAAGATGTAGCCTTGCCTATTCTCATTCTAGTTCATCCTATACTCTCACCTACTTTTTAAAATCTAGTATATAAAGCTCAAACTGTGTGTGTGTGTGTGTGTGTGTGTGTGTGTGTGTGTGTGTGTGTGTGTGTGTGTGTTCGCATTTGGTGGCCACATCTTTTGTCCGTTTGCAACCGACATCGGCACGCACACTCGGCACGCACAGGGGAAGGTTTGCGTAAAAATATTTAAAGAATTATGCACTGGGTCCCCTCTCGAGGGGTCGATCCCCGCGTAAAATTTCTTGATGACGCAAACGCTACACATTCCCGTTTATTCGAACACATGCCCACACCAGTCCTGTGTAGACTGTATGCGTCGCCGTCCTTAGCAAAGCTTTGAACAATCAACTATTTCTTGCCGATGGAACTTACTCTTCTAGCGCTTTCGTTTCTCTCCAAATTCTGATTGTATTTGCACCGAATCCAACCTACACGTTTTCCGCAGCAAGGGCTACACGGGCACTGTGTCGATTTCTATCGAAACAAGCGCGAACAACAAGATTTGAATTCGTTGAGCACATCCGGTACCTTGCAACAAAGATTGCACGTGACGTGTCCACAGACCTATATTTACGCTACAGTATCTTGCCTGTACCAAGGACGGGCCATGTATACTAGTTTAAGCTCAAACTGTCTGTGTGTGTGTGTGTGTGTGTGTGTGTGTGTGTGTGTGTGTGTGTGTGTTCGCGTTTGGCGGGCACGTCTTTTGTCCGTTCGCAACCGAAGTCGGCACACACAGGGGAAGGTTTGCGTAAAGAAATTTAAAAAAGTATGCAGCGGGTCCCCATTCGAGGGGTCAACCCCCCCGCGTAAACTTTCTTGATGACGCAAACGCTACACGTTCCAGTTCATTCGAACACACGCCCACACCAGTCCTGTGTAGACTGTATGCATCGACATCCTTCGCAAAGCTTCGAGCAATCAAATATCCCTTGCCGACGAAACTTACTCTTCTAGCGCTTTCGTTTCTCTCCAAATTCTGATTGCATTTGCATCAAATCCAACCTACATGTTTTCTGCAGCAAGCGCTACACGGGCAGTGTGTCGATTTCTATCGAAACAAGCGCGAAGAGCAAGATTCGAATTCATTCAGCACATCCGGGACCTCGCAACAAAGATTGCACGTGACGTGTCCACAGACCTATCTTTACACTACAGTATCTTGCCCGTACGAAGGACGGGCCATGTATACTAGTTGAATTATAAAGCACAAAGAAGCCTAGAAATCCATTTACGAGTGTAGCTGAAAATTACCTTGAACATGCTCACCAGCATACCATAATTATGTAATAAATTTTTTCAAATCAAAGCAATTAAATAGTCAAGTGCCTCGTCAGATAATGTCCTCGTCATTGTCATTAAGTTGTTGTTATGTGAGCCACCAACTTGTGTTGTGAAAAATAATGCCCTGAGTGACGACCAAGTGTAAAGTTGTGTGTATTTTAAGAAGGTGTAACATCACTCGTAATACACTACTATGTTGCAAGTAACATGCCTGCTAGTTGCGATACCGCGTAGACACGAGGCAGTGTGGGCTTCAATGGGGCAACGTGCCAGGTTGTGAGGGTTTTGTGAACGCTGGGTTAAGCAGAGTGGACAGCTGACACTCTGAGCTACTCCGACAAGTGGCGTGAACCCAAGAGGTCACTCGGGGTGACGTTGGAGGATTGACGCCCGATAGAACCACCAAGACTGTACTTAAGCCCAAGAGGTCAGTCAAGCTGACGTTGGAGACTATCTCACCCTGCTTGAGCCCAAGAGGTCAGTGGAGCTGACATTGGAGGCTCAAAACACCATCACAGAACCCATTCCGTTGAATGACGTACATGAGACAACTGGCTTGAGCCGAAGATGTTAGTGGCGTTAACGTTGCCACGTGAGTAGAGGTACTCGTAATGTTGGGCCAAGACTGCCCTGAACAGGGCCCACCCCCAAATGGCACGCTACCCCAAAGAAAGCCAGTAGACTGCGTGTGTACCAGTGCAGTGGAATACAGCCTGAGACATCAAATTCAACATAAGTACCAACCGTCTATCGTGAGCAAGTGTGATTAACAAGAAAAAGAAAAAAAGAAGAGCAAATCTGTCAGTCAGCAGACCACGATGGAAAGTCTGTCAGAATGTAGGCTTTTGCGAGCGCGTTTGCCACAGAAGAGATAGCCTTGGCATTTAGTTGGATGTATCGTTTTTAGCAGTCTGACGACTAACGACCGAGAGTTTTTATGAGCCAATCTGGCAGGCCAGCGGCAGCTGCTGTTGTTGCTGCTTCGATCCGGAAGCTGTGACCTGCGTATTGGTCTTCGTTGAAGCCCAATTTGTGTAGTAAAGACCAAAGCATAGAGGTAAGACGTAGAGGGGTGAGGAAGGACCCATCCATGTGTGAGAATAACGGTAGATCCAATGCTATAGATCTGGAACGGGCCATGTATTTTTCCAACGCTTTTACCGGACAGACTGAATGGTGTGATCGGCTAAGAAATAGGTCTACGCCCAAGCGGAACGGGTCCGTCTTAGAGTCCTCGATGTGCAGCCGATACCCATTGCTGTCGATTGTAAGATCGGAGCATAAAAGCGTTCGGTCCTTGTCAAAATGGCTGGGAATTGGAGCCGAATAAGACAGTGGTAAATGCAGCCCAATACATCCGACGGTTGTCGGTTGATAAGTCAAGTCGTTCTTGCAGAGCACATTTTAGTTCACCCATGATTTTGATAGTGATTGGAAGACGCGGTTTAGGAGGTAGCCGAAGTCTAATGATTAACTAAGGTTTTGGGTGGGCACTACAAATTTAGATGTTAATTAAGGATGTGGATAAGTTGGCATGTTTAACTAATAGATATCAATGTGTTTTATTTATCTTAATACAATTTATTACAACAAGTAATTATTGTGAAATGTGATGAATTGGTAAGTGCATGAGGGTAGTAGAGGAATTGGTGATGTGTCATGTGTGTTAGTGTAGTGTGACATGAGAGTGACTGTTTAACTAACTAGTGTCTTTTCTCTTATATCACAGAGAAGGGTGAGTGTGTGACAGTTGAGTGTTGGTGTTGTGTTGTCTCACACTGTTTCTCATGTTTCTCTTGCTCTCATTTATTCCATCATTGACTGGATGAACATCAGGCGGTGAGTACATCACTGTATGTGTGTGTAATAGTAAACAATGCATCTATTGAATGAATTAAAGTAATGTGTATTGAGAGTAATTTTTGTCTGTATTGTTTGCAACATGTGTGCAGGGGTGTATTTGACCTCTTGATTTAGGTGGCTTTTGGTGGTTACAAGCTTAAATTAAGTTAATTTGTGGCCTTGCCTATTCTCATTCTAGTTCATCCTTTACTCTCACCTACTTTTTAAAATCTAATATATAAAGCTCAAACTGTGTGTGTGTGTGTGTGTGTGTTCGCGTTTGGCGGCCACATCTTTTGTCCGTTCGCAACCGACATCGACACGCACACTCGGCATGCACAGGGGAAGGTTTGCGTAAAAATATTTAAAAAATTATGCACCGGGTCCCCTCTTGAGGGGTCGACCCCCGCTTAAAATTTCTCGATGACGCAAACGCTACATGTTCCAGTTCATTCGAACACACGCCCACACCAGTCCTGTGTAGACTGTATGCATCGACATCCTTGGCAAATCTTCGAGCAATCGAATATCTCTTGCCGACGAAACTTACTCTTCTAACGCTTTCGTTTCTCTCCAAATTCTGATTGCATTTGCACCAAATCCAACCTACACGTTTTCTGCAGCAAGCGCTACACGGGCAGTGTGTCGATTTCTATCGAAACAAGCGCGAAGAGCAAGATTCGAGTTCATTCAGCACATCCGGGACCTCGCAACAAAGATTGCACGTGACGTGTCCACAGACCTATCTTTACACTACAGTATCTTGCCCGTACGAAGGACGGGCCATGTATACTAGTTGAATTATAAAGCACAAAGAAGCCTAGAAATCCATTTACGAGTGTAGCTGAAAATTACCTTGAACATGCTCACCAGCATACCGTAATTATGTAATAATTTTTTTCAAATCAAGGCAATTAATAGTCAACTGCCTCGTCAGATAATGTCCTCGTCATTGTCATTAAAGATGTTTTTATGTGAGTCACCAACTTGTGTTGTGAAAAATAATGCCCTGAGTGACGACCAAGTGTAAAGTTGTGTGTATTTTAAGAAGGTGTAACATCACTCGTAATACACTACTATGTTGCAAGTAACATGCCTGCTAGTTGCGATACCGCGTAGACACGAGGCAGTGTGGGCTTCAATGGGGCAACGTGCCAGGTTGTGAGGGTTTTGTGAACGCTGGGTTAAGCAGAGTGGACAGCTGACACTCTGAGCTGCTCCGACAAGTGGCGTGAACCCAAGAGGTCACTCGGGGTGACGTTGGAGGATTGACGTCCGATAGAACCACCAATACTGTACTTAAGCCCAAGAGGTCAGTCAAGCTGACGTTGGAGACTATCTCACCCTGCTTGAGCCCAAGAGGTCAGTGGAGCTGACATTGGAGGCTCAAAACACCATCACAGAACCCATTCCGTTGAATGACGTACATGAGACAGCTGGCTTGAGCCGAAGATGTTACTGGCGTTGACGTCGCCACGTGAGTAGAGGTACTCGTAATGTTGGGCCAATACTGCCCTGAACAGGGCCCACTCCCAAATGGCACGCTACCCCAAAGAAAGCCAGTAGACTGCGTGTGTACCAGTGCAGTGGAATACAGCCTGAGACATCAAATTCAGCATAAGTACCAACCGTCTATCGTGAGCAAGTGTGATTAACAAGAAGAAGAAAAAAAGAAGAGCAAATCTGTCAGTCAGCAGACCACGATGGAAAGTCTGTCAGAAAAGATAGCCTTGGCATTTAGTTGGATGTATCGTTGGTAGCAGTCTGACGACTAACGACCGAGAGTTTTTATCAGCCAATCTGGCAGGCCAGCGGCAGCTGCTGTTTTTGCTGCTCTAATCCAGAAGCTGTGACCTGCGTATTGGTCTTCGTTGAAGCCCAATTTGTGTAGTAAAGACCGAAGCATAGAGGTAAGACGTAGAGGGGTGAGGAAGGACCCATCCGCGTGTGAGAATAACGGTAGATCCGATGCTCTAGATCTGGAACGGGCCATGTATTTTTCCAACGCTTTTACCGGACAGACTGAATGGTGTGATCGGCTAAGAAATAGGTCTACGCCCAAGCGGAACGGGTCCGTCTTAGACTCCTTGATGTGCAGCCGATACCCGTTGCTGTCGATTGTAAGATCGGAGCGTAAAAGCGTTCGGTCCTTGTCAATATTGCTGGGACTTGGAGCCGTATATTCGGAGCACCGAAGAAAGCCGAATAAGACAGTGGTAAATGCAGCCCAATACATCCAACGGTTGTCGGTTGATAAGTCAAGTCGTTCTTGCAGAGCACATTTTAGTTCACCCATGATTTTGATAGTGATTGGAAGACGCGGTTTAGGAGGTAGCCGAAGTCTAATGATTAACTAAGGTTTGGGTGGGCACTACAAATGTAGATGTTAATTAAGGATGTGGATAAGTTGGCATGTTTAACTAATAGATATCAATGTGTTTTATTTATCTTAATACAATTTATTCCAACAAGTAATTATTGTGAAATGTGATGAATTGGTAAGTGCATGAGGGTAGTAGAGGAATTTGTGATGTGTCTTGTGTGTTAGTGTAGTGTGACATGAGAGTGACTGTTTAACTAACTAGTGTCTTTTCTCTTATATCACAGATAGATGTGAGTGTGTGACAGTTGAGTGTTGGTGTTGTGTTGTCTCACACTGTTTCTCATGTTTCTCTTGCTCTCATTTATTCCATCATTGACTGGATGAACATCTTGACGTTGTAGGTTCCTGGACGAGTACAGACGTCACACACAATTGCCTCTCTCGATTCAGGAGTATAAATGAGTACCTGGTCTTTGACTGGGGTGGACTATACCGGTGGCTTGGCAGAACATCACGGAGTATGTACGGGTATGGGTGGACTTGAGGTCCAGTCCCGCGGCTGCGCCAAAGTCAGTGCCTATTGATGCTCTGGCCACGCATCAAGGGTTCGTGAACGCGGCCTAAAACTCCG
>NC_085097.1:7661568-7671568 GCF_963422355.1 Corticium candelabrum | reverse complement strand
ATAGTAGAGGAATTGGTGATGTGTCATGTGTGTTAGTGTAGTGTGACATGAGAGTGACTGTTTAACTAACTAGTGTCTTTTCTCTTATATCACAGAGAATGGTGAGTGTGTGACAGTTGAGTGTTGGTGTTGAGTTGTCTCACACTGTTTCTCATGTTTCTCTTGCTCTCATTTATTCCATCATTGACTGGATGAACATCATTAGGTGAGTACATGACTGTATGTGTGTGTAATAGTAAACAATGCATCTATTGAATGAATTAAAGTAATGTGTATTGAGAGTAGTGTTTGTCTGTGTTGTTTGCAACATGTGTGCAGGGGTGTATTTGGTCTCTTTATTTAGGTGGGTCCCGGCTGTGACAAGCTTCATTAAGTTAAGATGTGGCCTTAAGTTACCCATTCTCATTCTCACGTTCATTCGTATACTCGTACATAATTTTCCATATTCAATTGTAAAGCACGAAGAAGCCTAGAAATCCATTTACGAGTGTCACTGAAAATGACCTTGAAACCTGCTCACCAGCATACCATAATTATACAGTGAATTTTTCAAATCAAGGCAATTAATATTTATTTACTTCATCAGATATGTTTGCATCGTTGTCATCTAAGATGTTGTTGCTATGTGAGACACCAACTTGTGTTGTGACAGTAATTGGGCAAATTCAAGTCTAAAGTTGTGTGAATGGAAGAAGGTCTACAACTTGGCAAACCAGAGTTCTCTGAATGTTCACCTAAAGTTTGTTTAATTGTTTTTCTCTAAAAATTTGTCTTGTGTTTCTTGACTGCGTGGATGACACTTCATTACACAGTTACTAAGTTATGGAACTGGAAATTAGTTTCCAAACAACTGGACATGCCCATTAGTTTGGATAGTTCCTTGGCACACTTAGATCTGGCCTAGGTACACCCCTGTGTGTGTGTGTGTGTGTGTGTGTGTGTGTGTGTGTGTGTGTGTGTGTGTGTGTGTGTGTGTGTGTGTGTGTGTGTGTGTGTGTGTGTGTGTGTGTGTGTGTGTGTGTGTGTGTGTGTGTGTGTGTGTGTGTGTGTGTGTGTGTGTGTGTGTGTGTGTGTGTGTGTGTGTGTGGTTGTGTGTATGTGTGTTGCGTCTGTAGCTCAGTTGGTAAGAGAGTTGCATTTGGAGAATAGTAACATCTGGGACGTTGAGGTTGTAGGTTCATGGACGAGTACAGACGTCATACACAATTGCCTCTGTCGATTCAGGAGTATAAATGAGTACCTGGTCTTTGACTGGGGGTGGACTATACCGGTGGCTTGGCAGAACATCACGGAGTATGTACGGGTATGGGTGGACTTGAGGTCCAGTCTCGCGGCTGCGTCAAAGTCAGTGCCTATTGATGCTCTGGCCACGCATCAAGGGTTCGTGAACGCGGCCTAAAACTCCGAGTAGCACCGGGTCTCTACCTAGAAATAGGCAGGGGGTGCTATCTTTGGAACTTTCCGAAGGGCATATCCATTTGTCCATTGTGTGTGTGTGTGTGTGTGTGTGTGTGTGTGTGTGTGTGTGTGTGTGTGTGTGTGTGTGTGTGTGTGTGTGTACGTGCACGCACGCACTATAGCTTATTTGGTTAGAGTGTCATTCTATAGAAAGTGTATACATCTAGTATTAATCAGGGTTCCAAGTTCAAGTCACAATGATGGTGAGCTATAGCATATTTTCCCTGGGAAAGAAAGTTACACACTATTGTTTCTCTCGACTCAGGAGTATAAATGAGTACCTGGTTTATGCCTGAGGGTGCAAAGGCTTCCAAATGTGGCAAATTTTACCAGCCACTTTGAGCTCCTAGTGGGACTTTGTGTGCCCACACTTCAGTTGGCGTCACAGTCGATGCTCTTGCTAGTACCTTGCCAAGCTCTAGGAGATTGCATAGCACGACCCATCACTACTGCGTAGTGCACATGAGCTCAGCCATCTGCACGGGTCGTGACTTTGTATAACGTCAGCTCCTTATCCATTTTCCATCCTGTGTGTGTGTGCGTGTGTGTGTGTGTGTGTGTGCGTGTGTGTGTGTGTGTGTGTGTGTGTGTGTGTGTGTGTGTGTGTGTGTGTGTGTGTGTGTGTTTGAATGTCTGTGTGTGTGCGTGTGTGTGTGTGTGTGTGTGTGTTTGTGTTTGTGTGTTTGTGTGTGTATGAGTGTGTGTGTGTGTGTGTGTGTGTGTGTGTGTGTGTGTGTGTGTGTGTGTGTGTGTTTGTGTGTGTTGTGAGCACACACGCATGCATACATGTGTACATGCTTTGTACATGTGTTGCATATCTTTTTGCTGTTCCATTGTTTTGAATTCATGTTTCAGAACAACTATTGATGTATTGAACTGCATTACAAATGTGGCTTGCAGAAAATGAGATTGTTAATTAAGGGTGTGGAGAAGTTGGCATGTTTAACTAATAGATATCAATGTGTTTGTTTATCATAACACAATTTATTACAACAAGTAATTATTGTGAAATGTGATGAATTGGTAAGTGCATGAGGATAGTAGAGGAATTGGTGATGTGTCTTGTGTGTTAGTGTAGTGTGACATGAGAGTGACTGTTTAACTAACTAGTGTCTTTTCTCTTATATCTCAGTACTCGGTGAGTGTGTGACAGTTGAGTGTTGGTGTTGTGTTGTCTCACACTGTTTCTCATATTCTGTAACAACGTATCACCTAGCAATCTATTGCGAGTCGTCGCTGTTCTTTTTTTGTGGACTCTACTGCCTGTACCGATCTGATTGGTCTCTGCCATCAGCTCCAGACAAACCCAACTAAAAACATGCAGGCACGTATAATTTTTCAAACAATGGTGGTCACTCCTATAGGATTCTATCCTTCCTAGATATGCTTCACCAACAAATCCAATTCAACAAGAGCTCTATCATCGACGAGATGCCATTGCGCAGCAGCTTCTCCCGAATAAAACATGAAATCCGCAGCCAGTGGTAGGTGAAGGTGACGGCAACTGCCTAACTAGATCCTTTTCTATGCTGTTCAAAGGAAAACGAAGAATGTGACCATCTTGAATTATTGAGACAAATGAAAACTATTATGCAGATCTTTGCAAACGGCGGGCATAGGAAGTTGCAAGACAAACAGCTTTTTCCGCAGCAAGCTGCCTGAGTGTGTTTCTATCAAAAGAACTACCAGGACCTGAGGTACGTCCAGGTGCTCATACGTCTCCTAGTGCTACTAAGAAAGTTTTGTTCAGACAAAAGTTTCTACATGTCCTGTTGTGAAATGTAGGTGTTGAATGATGCCACATGCTATTGAAGCGCTACAATAACAAAGTTTATCAGGTGCATTCCAAAAATTAGCACAGCTAGCCCATAGGAAAGCACGTGGGGTGTGGGTTTTTTCCTTGAGAGTTGCCGATGTACGTACTGTTCTCAGCAAATCAATAGTGGCACTGAGTCATATAGAGAATTAAGGAACACTCAAAGAATGCTCATGTCTTATTGGATGGATTGCCAGGATGTGGATGTGATGACAAACCACATAATCACATTAATTAACATTACCAAACCACACAAACCACATTTTTGTTTGGTAATAGCTATACAATTAGTTGAAAGTTTCTATAAAATATTGAATACTCATACTATTACATAAAAAGAATCCCAAGTACAACACTGTAGATTGGTGTGTTTACTAGCCAATGTGCATCCAACGTCAGTGCAAATTCCTAGTTAGGTATTAATTTAATGTCAAATATAATAATCTTGGAAAGGGTCCCAACAGTGATATTAATGACTTGTTTACTTCTGGAATCACTGACCTAGAAACTATTGAAAGTTTGGCGACCAACCGTTCCTCTAGGTGGCCAAACTGGCGACCAGATTCAAACACATTTTTCGAACCCTGTTGTGTGTGTGTGTGTGTGTGTGTGTGTGTGTGTGTGTGTGTGTGTGTGTGATGTGTAGCTCCGTTGGTTAGAGAGTTTCATTTGACAATGGAGACATCCGGGACATTGAGGTCGTACGTTCGCAGGCGAGTGCAGACGTAATTTCCTTAGACACAAAACAAATTCACACACAATTGCCTCTTTCGACTCAGGAGTATAAATAAGTACCCGGTCTTTGACTGGAGGTGGGCTAGATCGCTGGCTCAGCAGAACATCACGCAGTATATACGGGTACATGTGGACTTGAGGTCCAGTCTCGCGGCTGTGCCAAAGCGCCCTTCGATGCTCTGGCCACGTATCAAGGGGTTCGTCAGCGTGGCATAAAACTCCGAGTAGCACCGGTGTCCCTACCTAGAAATAGGCAGGGGTGCTATCTTCAGAACTTTCCGAAGGACATATCCATTTGTCCATTTGTGTGTGTGTGTGTGTGTGTGCTTGTTTGTGTAGATGTGTGTGCTTGTGTGTAGGTGTGTGCTTGTGTGTGTAGGTGTGTGTACTTGTGTGTGTAGGTGTGTGTGCTTGTGTGTGTGTGTAGGTGTGTGTGCTTGTGTGTATAGGTTTGTGTGCTTGAGTGTGGGCAAGAAACTCAGACACAATTGCCTCTCTCGACTCAGGAGTATAAATGAATACCTGGTCATTGACTGGGGTGGCAAATGCTCCCTGACTGCGACAAAGTCCATCAGCCACTAGGGTCCTGGTGGGACTTTGTGTGCCCGCACCACAGTTGGCGTCGCAGTTGGTGCTCTTGCGAGTACCCGGCCAGGCTCCAGGAGATTGCTAAGCACGGCCCATAGCTCTCGCGTAGTGCACAGGAACCCAGCCATCTGGGTGGGGGCGTAACCGTAAACAGCAGCGCCTTATCCATCCATCCATTCTCATTTGTTTGTCCTTGTGTATGTCTATGTACCAGAATATCTTCAAAACAGTGAGTCACAGCACCACCGAATTTTGCTCATGCACACCAAATTGATCGAGTCGTTGTCTTGCAGAGTTCTCTTGGGACAACCCAATTTCTTGCTGATCGAACTCGCCCTCACTTGCACGTGAAATTTTCTAGAACGACACATTAGCTGTTACACCAAATTTATAACTGCCCATTTCTGACCTCAGACGGTATGCACGAAGTATGTTTTTTTATTACCAGAGATGTTGATAAGAACAAGATATTTTTGAGTATATCCGGGTCTTTAAAATACGGTTACCTTTGTTTGCTTGTGTATGCGTATCAAATGGTTGGCACGTTCACTACACCTGTTTTCTGTAACAGCAGCAACATCTTCAAAGTGACGAAGTCCAACGGGACAGTCAAAATAGCTGCAAGATAAGATGTGACTTGGTCACATATAATGGGGACAAATTATTTGGCATTTGTGTTGTTTCCCTGGAGTTGTGGGAATTTGTGTTAATTAACTTAAACACGTGACATCAGTTTGAAAGAAGAAAAACAAAAGACTTGGCATCATGAATCTCACTGCTGATACTGATACATCATAGACTATTTTCTGATTTAACTTGTTGTATTGCTTTACTCTTTTTTGCTGGACGCCATCATCGTTATAGATGGCAGTTGATGGTTGGTTTGCATACAGTTTACTCTTATGTCGTCTTGAATTTTAGTGTTTTGAAACAACTATTGATGCAATGATTAACTAAGGTTTTGGGAGGGCACTACAAATGTAGATGTTAGTTAAGGATGTGGATAAGTTGGCATGTTTAACTAATAGATATCAATGTGTTTTATTTATCTTAATACAATTTATTCCAACAAGTAATTATTGTGAAATGTGATGAATTGGTAAGTGCATGAGGATAGTAGAGGAATTGGTGATGTGTCTTGTGTGTTAGTGTAGTGTGACATGAGAGTGACTGTTTAACTAACTAGTGTCTTTTCTCTTATATCACAGTTACAGGTGAGTGTGTGACAGTTGAGTGTTGGTGTTGTGTTGTCTCACACTGTTTCTCATGTTTCTCTCGCTCTCATTTATTCCATCATTGACTGGATGAACATCATTAGGTGAGTACATCACTGTATGTGTGTGTAATAGTAAACAATGCATCTATTGAATGAATTAAAGTAATGTGTATTGAGAGTAATTTTTGTCTGTATTGTTTGCAACATGTGTGCAGGGGTGTATTTGACCTCTTGATTTAGGTGGCTTTTGGTGGTTACAAGCTTAAATTAAGTTAATTTGTGGCCTTGCCTATTCTCATTCTAGTTCATCCTTTACTCTCACCTACTTTTTAAAATCTAATATATAAAGCTCAAACTGTGTGTGTGTGTGTGTGTGTGTGTGTTCGCGTTTGGCGGCCACATCTTTTGTCCGTTCGCAACCGACATCGACACGCACACTCGGCACGCACAGGGGAAGGTTTGCGTAAAAATATTTAAAAAATTATGCACCGGGTCCCCTCTTGAGGGGTCGACCCCCGCTTAAAATTTCTCGATGACGCAAACGCTACATGTTCCAGTTCATTCGAACACACGCCCACACCAGTCCTGTGTAGACTGTATGCATCGACATCTTTGGCAAATCTTCGAGCAATCGAATATCTCTTGCCGACGAAACTTACTCTTCTAACGCTTTCGTTTCTCTCCAAATTCTGATTGCATTTGCACCAAATCCAACCTACACGTTTTCTGCAGCAAGCGCTACACGGGCAGTGTGTCGATTTCTATCGAAACAAGCGCGAAGAGCAAGATTCGAGTTCATTCAGCACATCCGGGACCTCGCAACAAAGATTGCACGTGACGTGTCCACAGACCTATCTTTACACTACAGTATCTTGCCCGTACGAAGGACGGGCCATGTATACTAGTTGAATTATAAAGCACAAAGAAGCCTAGAAATCCATTTACGAGTGTAGCTGAAAATTACCTTGAACATGCTCACCAGCATACCGTAATTATGTAATAATTTTTTTCAAATCAAGGCAATTAATAGTCAACTGCCTCGTCAGATAATGTCCTCGTCATTGTCATTAAAGATGTTTTTATGTGAGTCACCAACTTGTGTTGTGAAAAATAATGCCCTGAGTGACGACCAAGTGTAAAGTTGTGTGTATTTTAAGAAGGTGTAACATCACTCGTAATACACTACTATGTTGCAAGTAACATGCCTGCTAGTTGCGATACCGCGTAGACACGAGGCAGTGTGGGCTTCAATGGGGCAACGTGCCAGGTTGTGAGGGTTTTGTGAACGCTGGGTTAAGCAGAGTGGACAGCTGACACTCTGAGCTGCTCCGGCAAGTGGCGTGAACCCAAGAGGTCACTCGGGGTGACGTTGGAGGATTGACGCCCGATAGAACCACCAATACTGTACTTAAGCCCAAGAGGTCAGTCAAGCTGACGTTGGAGACTATCTCACCGTGCTTGAGCCCAAGAGGTCAGTGGAGCTGACATTGGAGGCTCAAAACACCATCACAGAACCCATTCCGTTGAATGACGTACATGAGACAGCTGGCTTGAGCCGAAGATGTTACTGGCGTTGACGTCGCCACGTGAGTAGAGGTACTCGTAATGTTGGGCCAATACTGCCCTGAACAGGGCCCACCCCCAAATGGCACGCTACCCCAAAGAAAGCCAGTAGACTGCGTGTGTACCAGTGCAGTGGAATACAGCCTGAGACATCAAATTCAGCATAAGTACCAACCGTCTATCGTGAGCAAGTGTGATTAACAAGAAGAAGAAAAAAAGAAGAGCAAATCTGTCAGTCAGCAGACCACGATGGAAAGTCTGTCAGAAAAGATAGCCTTGGCATTTAGTTGGATGTAACGTTGGTAGCAGTCTGACGACTAACGACCGAGAGTTTTTATCAGCCAATCTGGCAGGCCAGCGGTTGCCTGTAGGCAGGCCAGCGGTTATCTGTAGGTCTGATAAGGATAATGATTCATCATATACGGACATGTAGGCATGTAGTGCGACTGGCAATTTCCTTTGCACATGCGCATGGGCTGAAACGGAAACTAGGGCGTGTCTCCACTTGAAGAATTGAGAAGATTGGAGTAATGGCTCAAGGCGGCAGACTGGTAACGTGCAAATATTTGTAGATATCTAAAGTTACTGCTTGGTACGGTAGTTATGAGCAGATTTGCTTTCATTGGCAAACCGTGATTTCTTACAATCTACGACTGCTGCTGCTTTTACGTTCGGTTGTCAGTCTACATGTAGCTACTAGTAGGCTTTAGTGCAGGCTAGTGAGTACTTGTAAATTTTAGGTACGCGAGGATAGCTTGTTCTTCTATGTGAAACTAATGGTGAGATTATAGGATGTTGGAGTGGAGACTTGGCATGTTTGAGGAATAGATGTGAAAGTGTTTTGTACAATTACAACAAGTAATTATTGTGAAACGTGATAAGTGCATGAGGACAGTAGAGGAATTGGTGATGTGTCTTGTGTGTTAGTGTAGTGTGACATGAGAGTGACTGTTTAACTAACTAGTGTCTTTTCTCTTATATCACAGTCATCGGTGAGTGTGTGACAGTTGAGTGTTGGTGTTGTGTTGTCTCACACTGTTTCTCATGTTTCTCTTGCTCTCATTTATTGCATCATTCACTGGATGAACATCAGGCGGTGAGTACATCACTGTATGTGTGTGTAATAGTAAACAATGCATCTATTGAATGAATTAAAGTAATGTGTATTGAGAGTAGTGTTTGTCTGTATTGTTTGCATCATGTGTGCAGGGGTGTATTTGGTCTCTTGTGTGTGTGTATGTGTGTGTGTATGTGTGTGTGTGTGTGTGTGTGTGTGTGTGTGTGTGTGTGTGTGAGTGTGTGTGTGTCTGTCGACCAGATTCAAACTGGCGACCAGATTCAAACAAATTTTTCGAACCCTGTTGTGTGTGTGTGTGTGTGATGTTGGTTAGAGAGTTGCATTTGACAATGGAGACATCCGGGACATTGAGGTCGTACGTTCGCAGGCGAGTGCAGACGTAATTTCCTTAGACAACAAAACAAATTCACACACAATTGCCTCTTTCGACTCAGGAGTATAAATAAGTACCCGGTCTTTGACTGGAGGTGGGCTAGACCGCTGGCTCGACAGAACATCACGCAGTATATACGGGTACATGTGGACTTGAGGTCCAGTCTCGCAGCTGTGCCAAAGCGCCCTTCGATGCTCTGGCCACGTATCAAGGGGTTTGTCAGCGTGGCATAAAACTCCGAGTAGCACCGGTGTCCCTACCTAGAAATAGGCAGGGGTGCTATCTTCAGAACTTTCCGAAGGACATATCCATTTGTCCATTTGTGTGTGTGTGTGTGTGTGTGTGTGTGTGTGTGTGTGTGTGTGTGTTGTGTGTGTGTGTGTATGTGTGTGTGTGTGTGTGTATGTGTGTGTGTGTGTGTGTGTGTGTGTGTGTGTGTGTGTGTGTGTTGTGTGTGTGTGTGTGTGTGTGTGTGTGTGTGTGTGTGTGTGTGTGTGTGTGTGTGTGTTTGTATGTGTGTGTGTTGTGCGCACCCGCATGCATACATGTGTGCATGCTTTGTACATTTATTGCATATCTTTTTGCTGTTCCATTGTTTTGAATTCAGTGTTTCAGAACCACTATTGATGAACTGCATTACACATGTGGCTTGCAGAAAATGTGATTGTTAATTAAGGGTGTGGCGAAGGTGGCATGTTTAACTAATAGATATCAATGTTTTTTGTTTATCTTAATACAATTTATTACAACAAGTAATTATTGTGAAATGTGATGAATTGGTAAGTGCATGAGGATAGTAGAGGAATTGGTGATGTGTCTTGTGTGTTAGTGTAGTGTGACATGAGAGTGACTGTTTAACTAACTAGTGTCTTTTCTCTTATATCACAGTTACAGGTGAGTGTGTGACAGTTGAGTGTTGGTGTTGTGTTGTCTCACACTGTTTCTCATGTTTCTCTTGCTCTCATTTATTCCATCATTGACTGGATGAACATCAGGCGGTGAGTACATGACTGTATGTGTGTGTAATAGTAAACAATGCATCTATTGAATGAATTAAAGTAATTTGTATTGAGAGTAGTGTTTGTCTGTATTGTTTGCAACATGTGTGCAGGGGTGTATTTGACCTCTTGATTTAGGTGGTTTTTGGCGGTGACAAGCTTAATTAAGTTAAGA